>NC_070633.1:25676353-25744154 GCF_947347685.1 Pleuronectes platessa
ATCGTTGAGATTAATAAGAAACTAAACTTCCATGAAGCAGTGAGGGTGGACGTGGCTTCAGTAAAACCGTTTATATTGAAAAAGAAGCAATGATTCGATCAATTGTAATTTTTAATGCCTTTTTAAATTATCACCAAAGTAGTGAAGAACCGCTTCCTCCAGATTTTTAATTAGGAGGTTTTGCTTCCTCCGCAATTGTCTGATCACAGTCTGATTGATTTCAGGACTTGGACCTTGGGTTGCATGAGGAAAATCATTTCAACACAAACCATTGGAGCCTGTGACAGGAAGTTTCACATTTATGTTGCTCAAATGATCCATTTAATACTCGTTAGACTGTTTGATAATTCAAATCATAATTAGTTGCAGCACTAAAACCAAATAATCAAACAAAATCTGAAAATTAAAACCATAAACTGATAAATATGATTAATTGTCTAGCTCTTGTGTTGATTTTCCTTATTTTGCTTCTTTCCTTGTAAAATTGCCTCTAAACTGAATTTGTTATGTAAGTTATTATCCGGGATCAGAGTTTGTAATCTGACTAAAGGCCACAAGCAAGATTTCCTGTTCCATTTAAAACCTATTCCCGGATTGTTGCTGATGCAAGAGAAGCTTTGAGATGAGAAGAGCGTGTCTCATCTGTAAAGGACCTGAAATGTTGTTTAACAGTAAAATGACTTTCAGTGCACGAGACTAAATTCCACTCTTGTCCTTGCAAACGTCCTTCAGTGACAATCAGACTGTTTTCATGAGTAAATACTGTAAATCTTGAGTCTTATTTATTCGCGTTGAAAGCACAGGAGGCGGAACCAGTCCAGAGGTTTTCCCTTGGACCCCCCCCCCCCCGGGGAGAGCCATCATAACTCCAGGCTGTGGTTTTTGGTTCCCCAGAGCACGTCTGAGCTTTGGCATTGACTTTCAAATGAAGACTCCCAATTTCCCACTATGTACACAATGCATCATGTCTTGACAAGCTCATAGCCGCCACCACCATCGCCCCTTCCCCTTCCCCTTCCTCCCTCCATCTCATTCAGTGCACGGGACAAGCATAACAACATATCCATACAACACAGCACAGGCTAGAGATAATGTGCACGTGCACCAGCTGACTGCGCCACACTGGGCTTTGGAAACGTTTATATAAATACACACATTTGTAATTCATTTGGCTGCCATGTACGTTTGGCGAGTCATAACTCTGGAAAATGGGAATACATAATTAAAGCATGTTATTCATTTTCCTGATATTCTGCATGAATTTCCCCTCGAAAAACGCCCTCCGGGAATATTCCTCTCCCGTGTGACTCTAACGCTGTGAGTCAGCTCGGACTAATTCTGATTCATAGCTGATAACTCTTCAATTTACAGTTTTCTAATTACAGTCAGCTTGTCTCCGATGTAATTAAACAAACTCTTGAGAAATGGGGAACGCTGAGTGGCTGCTGGTCCTCCGGGGAAGTTCTGAGCCGAGGTTGTGTTACATTTTCTCCCTGTCCATCAACTTGATGGACAGCGAGTGTAAAAAAAGAAAATTCCATCATAATCTATCCTTAGCTGTCGTTTTAATTTAAATGAGATCATAATGAGACATGGCCCGTTTAATAGCATTTAATTCTCAATTATTTATCATGCAGCTATAGATTATGTACATGAAAGAGAATGGAGGAAAAGGAAAAGATGGAGAACAGAGCGATGCACCATACAGTCAGTTTTTCTTTCTCTGCTGTGACGGTGGAGAGCAATAAAACAATATGGTCCTTGTGCCTCAAAGGGAAAATATGAAAGATGAAATCCGACAGCATTAGACGGTTAAACTGATATACGAGTTTACAATTTGAAGGTATTAAACAAAATTCAATTGACCTGCAGTAACCCAGCCCGGATTCCTCCTGCACATGAACTGGACTGAAACCGCGTGTTCATTTTTTAACTTGATCTAACGTCAAAAGACATTTCTGCAAAAAAGGCCCGGTGTCATTAAATTTACTTTCTCTTCTTTTTATGGCCTTTTTAGTTTATTTTATTTTTTTCATCTGAAGGTTGCCTCACTGTAAACTGGAAATTACCAGCACGGCTTTCAGCTTTCAGGTTGTCAATTGGTGGAACATTTCACTCAGGGAAACAATCAGAAGTCAACAAGACTCTGTGAACGTGGGATTTTCTATATCCTGCAAGCAATCATTTTCAACTGGGAGCAAATCCCACTGCAGGGTTGCACCCCCCCCCCCCCCCCCCACCCCCCAACTGTACCGGTCACAGGGGGGTGCAGCTGTTACGTGTGAATTACGCGAAATTACAGTAGATGGCCCTCAGTGCTCTAATCTGACAAAATGACAGTGACCTTCACATTTTTCCATCATTTTTTATCAAATCATTTTTGTCAGTTAATGTCAAATATAGAATATTCAGTCCATTCAACCACTGCTTCTGTTTTTCAGTATCAACAAGCAGAGCAGCACAAAGCAGAGGTTTAGGAGATTTGATCCTTTGCTTCACTGAACCTTCAAGCAGCATTCAAAAATTGTTTAAGCAACTGCGACAGTCAATATCTCACACTGCCCTGAAATAATAAAATGTAGTGATGTCGATGACACTTCACTAGAGTCGATGGTGACAACGCTCATCGACAAAGGGAAACAAGTATTCTGCATGTGAGGGTAGAAACACGAGAGATAAGTCAAAGCATCACATGTGGGTGAAGATATTCAGATTTCAGCTCTATAGTTCATATGTGGTATCTCAGCCAGCTGATTGTTATGGTTGGATTAATAATTAAATCTGCAAAGACTTGAGTTTCAGTATCAGGTCGCTCTGAGATGGAGCAGATTCAGGGATTTGTGGGCTGAAGGCAAACGGCTGCAGAGTAAAGAAAGTCTTCACATATATATGTGCAACATTTCTTTTTATCTATACCACTGCACTTTAAAGGTGGCAACACACAGGCTGCGGTGTTCTACACTTTGCAGCTCTTAAGTTCCCAATGAGTTGCTCAGCTGGAAACACTTAAAGTGGCTGCACAGCACAGCTCCCAAGTGAGAGAGGGGTAAACATCTATGAAGGAGAGCAGGGCGAAGCTGGAGGAAAAAAAAATAAAAACATGCACGCTCAGTCAAGCGATTTTTTGCCAAACAACCAGTGGAACGCTCTCAAAGTGAAGCTCAAGACTTCCTCAAGGTCACGGCGCCGCTCTGCAAAGCATGACACTCCATCACGCTGACAATTAAACTACTAGAACTCCACTCATTTAAAAACGTTGGCTACGTTGCTAATATATTCATTTATTTGTCTCCTGTCACATCTTTCAAGTGCATTTGTTTGTGGAACACACACAAGGTCGCAATCCTGCCACATTAGTTTGTCTTGTTTTCGTTCTTCTGCAAACAAGAACATGAATTGATGACAGATACAAAAGAGAGAAATCGCAGAGAAAGGCTGATTTAAAAAAAAACATGTTCTGCAGCGTGGACGATTTTCAATCTACCAACATTATTCTCTAGGTGCAGACTGTGTTTGACACCTGTCATGTGTTGAAAGCTTCATATATAATTTTCCTACGGCAGCTAGTTTTCCATACTCTGGCAGACATTTTTTATATTTCCATCTTGAGTGTGAAATGCAGAGCTCTGAGTCCAGAGAGGGAAAAATAACCACTTATTTCATTTGCTTGCTGTTATTTATCTGCTTTGCTGAGTTTGCTTGAGGTTTTTCTGCCGTCGCTGAGCTTCAAAGTCAGACGGTCATTGAGATTTACATCAGGCAGCAGCACGGCTCAGTGGGAAACGCTACAAAACCAAGCAGCTTACTGAAGCCTGCGTGTCTTACTCAACAATTCTACCACAGTCACTGACTCACAGGATGATGACTCAAGGTGTTTCATGTCATTTTATGGTTTTGAACAAGGATTCTGCAGGATTCAGCCGTTTCCATATGAGACTTTTAAACATTGATACCAAATTCACTCAAATACTGATGAATGTTAAAAGCTGATGAAGCCAGAATTGCATCTGTATCACACTTGTGCCAATTCCTACAAACACCTACAGACATGACCTGGATGAGCAGAAGAAGAACTGAAAAGAAAAACATCTATTCCAAGTCTTCATATTCAACATTAGGTCAAAGGTCCGCAACAATAATTGACTGAATATCTTCAGATTTTTGTTAGTTATAAAACATTTCATAACTTGAAAACAATTTAAAAGGTACTTTGCAGGTTTGAGTTTGAAGCATCTTCGAGGAACCTGTCATAGTTTCTGTGAGGATTTTTGCCGTCTCAGTGGTTTCTGTCTCTTCATGTGACTCTGACTGACTCCATGAAGCTGAGATCTGACCCTGTGAAGTTCAGACATCTGGTTGTGACGCCTGTTGCCTCATGACTCTGACCTCTGACCTCATGACTGGGGTCATTGCTACGCTGCAGATTAAATATAGGCATCACACACGCATATGGTGGTTGAGAATTGAAACATCTTAGGTGTCTAAATAAAATAAAATGGCCTATCGCATAAGGATCGTTGGTATAAAATCTAAGGATGTAATAAATGGTCATAAACAAAGGATCATGTCATTGGATAACAGCCCTAAGGCAGAATCACAGAGAACAACCTCATTTACATTCCTCTCGGTATATTATCTCGGTATAGTTGTTTATACTCAGTCACGGATCCAGCAGGAGCCTCTAGGTAAAACTGCCTGGAAAGTGGGAAGCAGGTTTTTTAAACAATGCTGCAGACATTGTGTTCTGAAGAAATGATTTAAAACGTTCAGTGGCGTGTAAACATAAACAAGACGGCGACATTTAAATGGTCGAGTTAGTGGAATTTGAGGCTTGAGATTTGTTTTAGTTTAAAAGTTCTGAAAAATCTCCTCTGGAAGCTCTCATTCAGAATAACATTCTTCACCAGGTCCATCCTCAGTTCAACTGGAGATTACCTGTGCAGCTGAGACATCGGATTGGGAACCAGAGCCTGATTCGGTGGTTGCTCCCAGTTTGCTCTCTAAACCAAGTGATTTCCTCGAGACACTACTTTGAAATCACTCAAACTTCCTGGGAGGTCATTGGAGGGGAACTTGAAGTCAGCAGATGAAGTACTCTGCTTACCTCTGTTCCCCCCCCCCCTCCCCGCCCCACACACACACACACACACTTCTTTCACCATATGCTTCAGCTGACACATCCCTGACCCCCCGCAGGCAGATCCCCTCCAGCACGCTCAGCGGTATCCCTGTGTACAGATCAATTTGGTTGGAGTACCACAGTTTGTCCCTGAGATATCTGGAGAACACTGGAGCATCTGCTGCGTGTCGGCTGCCCGAGCCTCCCTGCTGCAGCGCGTCTTATTTGGCAGAGTTATCATGGCACTTGTCACACTCGCACATCCCCGGCAGCACTGTACACTGATAAAGAAACTCCTTCAAGTTCAAAGCACGTCCAAAAACCACGGGCGGCGACACACTTCCCCCCCGAGGGCAGTGCTTCCGCTCGGTCCTTGTTCTTTCCTTACAAATGCTGGAAATGCCGTGCAAATCTCTGAGATGGAGCAGGTCCTTTACAACAAAGGCGCGGTGGGATGACTCTGAATGTCATACATGCTCAAATGAGTGTCTCAGATAGATTTTCATGTCATGTGCCTGAATTGTTTCTGAATGAATCGGGTTTTTTTAAATTAGAAACTCCTTCTAAATTCGTGGTTTTATGTTATTTTGGTGCATAAAGGCAACAGCAGCTGCCTCTCTCGTCCACATGTCTGTGATGTGCACGGATATGAATCCCCTCAGGTTTGAACAGGACGTGCTCGGTGGGTTTTGCATAGGTTTGGGGGGTCGGGGGGAAAAACCCTGCAATTCACCACGTTTTTCTTCTGGTGCCTTTTCCGGAGGAGCAAAAAAAAAACTCTAACAACTCAAACGGACCGTGCTATATTTCTTTCTGCAAGAGTTGCAGTCAGCGAGTCAGTTAATAAACGGCAAAGTGGGTTCATCAAAAGGGGGCAGCACTAGCCTGGAGGTGAGAGGAGCCGGCTGCTGAATGTTGGAACCGGCTCAGAGAAAAAAAGGTGTTTCGAGGGGCAACAATCCCTCCATCCACACAGCCCCCCCCCCCCCCCCCCCCCCCCCTTCAGAAAATACTGCTGAGAGTCCCCCCGGGGGGAAGTTATGAACCCCCACAATGCCTGCTGTGAAACTACAAACTGGTCAACAGCATTAGAAAGGGAAGTAGAAAAAATCCATAATCTGATATTTCAGCTACAAGCAATAGTGAGAATGTTTTGAATTTTTATTTAGTGTTCTGCAAATTTCACATTTCCAAAACACAGAGCCCATAACGTTCCGCTGTAAACCGAGCAGGTGCATTATATATAGAGGCTGTAAACCAAAAAAATTAAAGCTGAACTGTATATTGGCTGTAAAGCTTTTACAGGATCAGATTTTTTATTTCACCTTTTAAGGATGAATACATAAAACATGTCCCCGCTCACTCAGGGCGCTGATGCCAGATCTGCTGGATCCTCTTGCCAGACTGTGCAAATCAGAGCTGCTGATTACAACACAGATAACAGGCCTGTGCTGGTAATTCATTAATGCTGCAATTTAAGATAAATGTGAGATTGTAAATTTCCAGAGTAACTGCCAGCCGGTCGGGGGGGTTGCCAAAACCATATGAATAACTCATATTCTAACATTCAGCTATTCTCCTCTATTTAATGCTGAGGAATCAGTATGGGACATTATTGTTATTAAATGAATATACACTATAATATAAAATATATACATATACTCTGTATGTAGACAGAAATATGTTAAATGGTCTTTTTTTATAAAGTCTGATAAACTTCAGACTTTGTATGACTACAGTTTAGTCATATTAGTGTCATTATTGCTGACATAATGTTAATGTTAGCGTTCAATCAGAATATTGTCATGACTTTAATTGATATATTGATATAGCGCAGCAATTTGATTATTATCATGTAATCATAGAATTGTCATTGTTGTTATTGATATATATAAAACAAATTGATATTGTGTTACTGCATTATTGTAATCACTTTTAATTTAGTGTAAATATGAATATATTTCACTTAAAAAAACTAATTCAAACTTTCATTTTTCCTGAACAACTGGTCCGTGGCTCAAACTAAAGAGTATGAAAAACCACTTATCGGCTTTTGCCAGAGCTTTCATCCATTGAACATGGTTTTCATCAGCAGATCAGTGGAAGTTGTTACAAAGATGGTTGTGTGTTGTTGCTGTTGCGGTTGTGGTGACTTTGCCGTGGTTGTGACTTGATTCTGTGAGCGTTACCGATGAGGAAGGCCAGACGTGGAGGGAAGCTCAAGAAAAAAACGTTGACATTGAGTCAGAAGAGTTTCGTCAAATCGTTTCCAAGGTCATGAATAAATCTGTCTAGAGGTCACCTCTTGCAGTGAGATATTGTTGTGTTGCTTTCTCATTTTGTGTTTTATAACCGGGGTTTTATTGCCGTGCAGTAAAGCATAAATATGGCTACTGTCTTCTGTGGTTTTTTTCCTGGCAACAACTTGGCAGCTACATAATCACAGTTGTAGAATTTTAATACTGCACTGCCCGGGATCACTTCTCTATTAAATGTTCCGTCCAGCATTGTTGCATCGTTGTCTGAAGTTGTGTTGACGAGGCTGGAACGTGTGTAGGTTGTGGTGTTTCATCTGTTCAGACGTTGTGACTGTCGCCGCTTGTCACAACTGCCCAGTCCCTGTGTTTATCCCAGTCTGCTGCAGCAGCTGGAAAGATAAAAACCCATCACGGCCCGTGTGCCAGTGGATTTTTTTTCCCGGGAAACAAACAACAACAAAAACAACTATAAACCGGGTGATAGAACCTTAAATGTGAAAGCTGTTATGATTGAGATATTCTCGGAGTCACTATTCTCTTACGTTCGTGGTGAATGAGTAAAACATTTAACTGCAGCATTTCCATGAACCCAGGTCGTGATATTGAAATTTAAAACCTTCGTTAAGTGTTCATCTGGATTTTTAGACCAAAACATGTTTTGACAAATTAGTTGTTTGTGCCAAAGAAGATCAGAATGTTTAGATAACGACTCGCAGAGCAAATGTGTTTACTCCAGATTTAAATAATGATGAGGAGGCAAATTTGAACTGAACTCAAACTTGATTAATAAATGTTGCTTGATGTATGAATTTTATTTCTGAGTCCACACAACTCCCAGCTTGTCTTCAGGAGTTGTGTGTGTGTACATCAGTCACTGGTTTCATCTCTCGTCCAAGCCTGGTTCAGTTCTCTTGGATCAAAGGTGAAATGTCTTCAAGAAACACACGGAAGTCCAGTCGCTGTGGACAAAACTCCTGAAGACACGATGACCTGGAGGACTGAGCATCTTCACAGATACAAGTTGTTGACTCCGACCCAGTGAAAAGACTTGAAGAGCATGAACTTTAATACTTAACTGAACCAGAACTTATTTTTCATTCTGCTCAGAGTTTGTATCGATGTCAGATTTGGACGTGACACATCTCATCAGCGCTCCCTTCTCTCAGCACATTGTGGCAACGTGAACAGTCTTGTCTTGTACCTCGAATTAGGCGGCTTGAAGCCACCTCCTGACAAAAGCATTGTGGTGTAATCACCGGCCATTCATCTGAAATGACACGGTGACAGATGTTTTGGTGAGAGGATGTTCAGAATCTTTTTGTCACGGGAGCTCTTCCTCTGCAGAGGCCCAGCTGTGCAGGCAGCTGGATGTGCTGACAGCTATAGAGTGGATTCTGCCTTGTGTGCAGCCTCTAGTTCGCCAGTCATCTCCATGTTTAGAAGATACATCTCCATTTTTCATAATTAGCTCGTGTTTCTTCAGAGGGCATTGGAAATGTAACCTTACGTTTATACAGCTGATCCACTAACAGCTAGGGGTCATTGCTTACACACACACACACACATACATATGTATATATATATATATATACTGTCTTTTGAAATAGACAGGTGTTGTCATGATTAAAATAAAGAACACTTGATTAAGCTGGTGGAACAGTCATGGTTAATAACCACAATGCATATTGTTTTTTGATAGGACACAAATACAGCTCCACTGGGTCAGGGTCTCCTGCTGAGTGGATCCATTCATCCACTCCAACCTCCTCCTGCTCCGGACTCAGTGTACGATATGATGTGATCCTCACTTTGCTCCTCTCATCATTAATACGGCAGCTAGAAGCCACCTCATCAGTTTCTCTGTGTAATAACAGTCCTACGCTCAAATGGATGAAATGCCAACAGAGGTGTAACACTTCATTAACTGCATCCTGGTCTGTGCTATTCCCAGAGAGATAATGGGTAGTAGTAGTTAGGGCAGTGGAGAAAAGGAGCACTTAAGAAAAAGTTTATTTCTTTCTTCTCATCTCAGGAGTGGTTTTCAGAAAAGGTGGATTTCTTTGAGGGGCTTAAATTCAGCCCAAACGTGGGATTCAAACCTGGCTGATCCGCAATCATCCCTCAGAGATTCTGGATCACGTCCAAGTAAGAGGCACTCGAGATGCCTAATCTTCCCTCATAATCACTGTAATATATTAAATATGACAAGTCATGCTAATTGACTAATTAATTAAGCTAATTAATGCACTAATTTGTGTACATTTTACGTCAGGGTTACTCTCTTCATAGAACATGTTAATATCAAACCTGTGCAGAGTTGTAAAGACGTGAGGAGTTATTTGAAATGAATATAAAATTATCTTTATTTATATGAACATCTAGGCGATGCGATGGTTCTACACCAGGTGAAGATCCCACAGTCATTCACTGTCCCAACCCTCTTCTCGAGCCAAGCTTTACTTTGAAAGTCTGGGAGGCTCTACCAGTCCCAAGAGGGATCTAGAACCATTAACCCCTCACTGAGCACGGAGTAAGATTCTCTGGAACCTCCTGGGGAATACAGAAGATACAACAACCCCAGCATCCATCACTTCCTCCATGTCTTACACATCAATGTTCTTCTTCAGTTCCTCTTTGACATCTTCTGCCATTAGATCACACTGCTGTGTAACCGTATTCCAGGATAACTACATATCCTGAATAGTAGTTTTGACATCTGATTTATTCTGAAAGTGTCTCAAGCCTCAACGAACGATTCCTTCACAAATTGACCTCGAAAAACTTTTTGTGTTTTTTGCCGAGAAGCGTCTGGTGTGATGAGATGATTGTGTTGCAGCCTCACGCTCGGTGCTGGGTCAGGTGCAGATTTACATGCTGCGCTGCTGATTGACCTTTCCCACAATGTTTGGGTTTGTAGAAGTCTGTTATCAGAAAATTCTGGTTTGAACTGCCACTCAAAATGAATCCTCTTACTTTCTTACGTCAGGAGATCCTCATTATTTAGAAAAGACAGACTGACTCTTTTTTATAATTTATATAATCCAAATGAAATATTGAGTTTTTACCATATTTGTGTTTTGACAACTTAACATGTGCTGATGTCACGGACCTCTCAACTCAATACAATGAGCCTGTAGCAACAACTAACCAGTGGGTTGAAGGCTCATGTAGCCTACCCAGAATGCAAAGCCATAACTGTGACCTGTCATTGAAAGGCTGCACAGTGAGAATGAAGAGCAACAACTATTTAGCAATTCTATTTTTAATCATGATGTTTATTCAGAATGTTCCTATCAGACAATTTTCTTCCATGTAAACCTTGTCCGTTTTTAGTGTCTCTGCTTTCATATCTAACCTTCCAGGAAATGTATTTCATATTAATTTGTTTATAAATTGGTCCAACCCGGAAACTGTTCAGTCCCAGTCCACTGCCGGCCACTGAGATGTGCCTATTCAATAACTGGGAATTAATTTCCCATTCGGTTGGTTGATTAGATCTGTTTAGTATTAAATACATAATATATAAGTTCCCTAACAGTATCATGCATATTGCTTACATTCATTTTGTATATTTATTAAATTAACACGTTTGCTGTTTATTTCTGGAGTTAATTCTCAAACGTTGTTTTTGTAATTCAGCACATTCGCTCCCAGTGGGTTTCCTGCTGTGACTTAGAATAATTCACCCTCATAAGTTTTTGTGTAAATAACATCTCTGTGTGACTGAGTGAGGGACTTGCTGCTTCCTCATTATCGACTATTTTGGTGCATTAACCCCCCGTTGCTCCAGTGGCTAAACGATGTAGCTGCTTGTTGAAGGCAGCTGTCAGGTGGGACTCCCTGTGGTGAAGCCATCGCTTCCCTTCCCAGTGAACTCTGCCTGCGTGAGTTAGAACTTCAAGACGTGTTCACTACTAAGATCCCACGTCAGAGATTTGATGGAGAAACTATCAAAGTTAATCAAACCTGTTTTTGTTTGCTGCATTTAGCTTAAATTTTTTAGATTAACTGTGAATCTGGAAACTGTCTCTCACCACAGTGACTCTGATTTGGCCCAGTATCCACAAATCATTCAGAATTAACATGGACAACTGAAATAACAAAAACACAGACTAAATGCACTAATTGCATGTTTTCAGGTCTTAAAAGTCACATTGTTAAATCTTTGGTTTGTGCATCGTGTGGATACATATAGAGTAAAATACTAATATGTATTGAATTGATGCAACAAATTGTTTTCATGCTTGTGTTGTTTCCCCTTTACTGATGGAGGTATTTAAAGCAGTGAGGAAAATCTCTGGAAGAGCAACTAGATGTTACACGAAACCAAAACCCAACTTGATAGTCACAGACAGAAGGAGTGGAAACCAGTATAACAGGAAGTGTCTGCACACCAGTTGAGGCTGAGGAAGAAGTGCTAGAGGGAACTTGATATGATTATGCAGTTTCAAAACACTGGGTTTTAGTTTTCTGCTGGAGGGATTGACTCTTTGTTACTCCACCGTCTGAATACTTAGTGATTGAGTTTCTTATTGAATAGTCACATCATCCTAACCCCCCCCCCCCCCCCCCCCCCCCCCCCCCTGTATCAATTAGCCCCAATGATAACAAGCCTCCGAGTTCACTTAGTCCCTCAATAATTAGCACAGATTTCTTGAGGGATTTGTGAACCTTCACTTTCACTGGACTTCAAAGAACCAGTGTCCCCCCCCCTTCTCTGATTCCTCTATAGGACACCACCACCCCCCCGATATCTCAGACTCATTAGACTCCAAATGCCAGGCGGAGAACAGCAGAGCACCAGATAACAGATAAAGACGGAGATAGGCCCTTGTGTGAATTTGTTTGCTGCATGTTGTGATGACATAATTCATTACCACCACCCCCACCACCCCCCGACCCCTCCACCCCCTCACATCCTTTTTATGAGGCTGTTATCTGTTTCATTCAGATATCTATTAAAATTTGTCAAATTTGATAACACTAAACTTTGAACTTGTGCTGGTGCTTTCCCACTGGAAGCCTGTTTCAGGTGGCTTCCTCTTCCTCTTCCTCTTCCTCTTCCTCTTCCTCTTCCCCTTCCTCTTCCTTCATGTTCCCCTTTTAATTAAATCTCGCCCAAAACAAATGTGAATGGTTTAAAGAAATACACCCAAAAAAAGGAAATGATAATATGTGCAGCCAGACCATTGCTCCTGCGCTGACACAGCACTGTGGAGATATGTCTGCCAATGCAAGACTGTGTGTCTTCCCACTAAACCCCTGGTGCCCCATAGTTACATTTTTATACTCTGGAATTCATTTATTGTGCTGTGTGTGAATGTGTGTGTGATTAGATAACGCCTATATAAAGCTGTATCTCTGTATTCATGCCTATATGACTGTCACTCATCTCTTTTTACACGCAGTCCCCCCCTCTAATTAGGTTTTGATATACTGCCACTGTTTGGGGTCACACAGACAGATCCCATTTCACAGGTTTGGAATATTTAGTGAATGTTGGGAACATGTGAGGAAGGAAGAGGTGGATGAGAAAAAGCTATTTTTTCTCCCGCGGTAGCAACTGCAAGAACCGAGGAGCTAAATCACTTTCAAAGTTAATCTGCTATAAATCCAGGCAGGAAAGTCCAAATCTAGGCAGAGAAACTTTTAAAATCAAATGCGGAATTTCAATGATCCTTCCGTCTCCACAAAGTCGCAGCTTCACTAGAATTCAGCAACAGTCCCGGAAGCAATTTCAGTCCTGAGAACACCAGCTTCTCATTTCATTCCTGCTCGAGTCTTATGCAGATATGAAATACGAAAGGACTTCTGTTGGAATCATGAAAGGTGTCCACCGTGTGAGACTGGGGCAAACACAGAGAGGAGAGGAGGCCGGGGGGGGGGGGGGGGGAGGAGTAGATCAAGGTAAACATTAAGGGAGTCGTGAGGGGACCTGGAGTTCAGCTGGTCAATCACTGGAGCATTAATGAGCTTCTGATGGTTTTCTAAGTTAGCTGGCTGCTTTGTTCACAGCGGGATGATAGATGTTATGGACTGTGGGCTTTCAGTGAGCACTGAGACTGGTTCAACGATCCTGCCGGGACTCAAACATTACTCTCCTAAATAGAAAACAGGATGTGTCTGGTTTAGATTTGCACAGTTACCTATTCCGACAGTAATTCCGGACCCGAACATGATGCAAATGTAGAGGAAATGTGTGTTTTGCACGGGGGCGAGATAAATCCCAACCCACCGGTGATTACTGAAAATGCACTAAATTATCTTCCTTGGTGAGAGGAAGACGAGAAGATCGATACCACGCTCGTATTTCTGTAGTGAACCCTACAGCTAGTTAGCGGAGCTTAGCACCAGCACTGGAAGTGGTCGTGGTGGAGGGGAATCTCTCACATTAAAAGAGGATTAGAATCACTGATCTGAGCAGAATCTTCTACGAATGAGGCTCAGGGCGACTTAATCAATCTACTGGAGCCGGGTCGACAGTTTCCTGCCTTGGTGATAAGTTTTCACTCTACTTATGTGGCTTCATATGTTATGTACCACATTGAACTCCCAGCAACACGGTACATCAGCGTGCTGAGCTGGAACAACTGGTCAAACTTGATCCACAAGGATTGTCAGATATGATTGAAATCCCCAGAACAGCTACTAAATTTACCTTGTGGCGAGACTTAATGTTGATTTGAAGTCTTTTACTACAAAATTAGCAGTTATATGCAATTTTTTAATGATTAAATCACTTTCCTCCCATTGCCAGTGGAGAAATTTGGCTTTTTATTCTATTTCATGTTTGACATCACAAACGAGCCATAAACCAGAGCATCAGAAGCGATAAACATTTCATCCAACAGAGAAAAGACCCATGTGACCAGTGTTAATGATATGCAGGTTACACTTCAATCTTTCACTTCAGGTACTCTTTCAAAAGGACGTTTAGAAAATCTATGCGCATCATAAGGATGCGCCAGAAGAGGTGCAGTGTCAGTGACTAGACCGCCAAAATGAAGAAGAAGACGAAGAGAAGAAGAAGAAGAACAGGAACAAGAACAAGAACAAGAAGAACAAGAAGAACAAGAAGAAGAAGAACAAGAAGAACAAGAACAAGAAGAAGAAGACCAAGAAGAACAAGAAGAACAAGAAGAACAAGAAGAACAAGAGTCTATTTAAACCTGCTCAGTGACATGTGTGTGTGCAGTAGAATTTGTAGTTTTCTATCTCTCAGGAACACTGTTGTATATATTTTTTAATTCAAAATGTATAATTAGATACTTTATCTTTAGTTTAAAGCTTGCGAGCACTTGTAAAGAGGTTCCTTCTCATCGTAGATCACATGTCTTTGATCCACCCGGGCAGTCATGTCAACCCACTGTGACCGGACCCCGCCTGCCAGTTTGTACTATATGAACATTTGAGCTAATTCGTCCTCAGTGTGTGTGTGTGTGCATTATTCATCACAGCACCGAACAACCACCCAGCGAGAAAATTAAGTGATTCTAATATATCCTTTGTCATGCACAGGATTTCTGTCTAGCTTGGCACGACATCTGAGAATTATGAAAAGCCCGCTGTGTCCTATCAGCTCCAATTGTACCCTCAGATTATTCCATACGCCACAATTATTAACAACTGGGAGCGTGATTACACAGCAGAACACAACATATCTCCAGCAGTCCTCCTGCACAGTGGAGGTCGGAGGAGGCTTCTCGCTCCGGAGTGAACCCATAAGTTCTGTGTGACAAAGGTTTGGCTGCGGGGACTCCATGGCTCCGCAGTACAGTCATTTATGATCGCAGGAGTCTCTACATGCGAGCCTGAGGCGGGAAGGACCTTGACTTGTCTTTTATTGCTCTTTAATTTATAGACCAGTTTAAATGTCGTGAAGTACAGGCTGTCGCTACAACTCTGCAGGAGGAAAAAACCCTGGCAGAGGCAGGCGGCTAACAATCATTACACAATCAGACGGATCTGATCGACTGCACTGTGCCCGGAAACAATTCCCTCACACTTGGCCACAGAGGCAGCAAACACTGAACTGCGACCCGCGGTGCCATTAAAATGCAAAGGCATGGCCGGACCACCCAACCGCTCTCCCCCCCCGAGCATCATACGTTTCCAGCAAACTGCAAACAACAGCGTTATTATCTCAAAGGCTGACTGCTCCGTCTCCTATCTATCCTTGGCCGGTGCTACAAACAAGCCACATGTGCCACCATCCGCGTGCTTGCGGGACAGGATTAGCACAGACACCTCGAGCCTGTTGACCCTCACCCTGAAGGTTTTCCCGGCCTCTATTACGGTCGGACCATCTGCCAAAGAGCAGAGGAGCGAGTCTCAATGCTTCACCCGGGCTCAGCTTTACAAGTGGCCTCGAAAGCCTTGTTCGGGTGTAGCTACTCCATGAAATGGGTTATGACAATAACAATTTAACAATCCACTCGGAGTTCAGTCGAGACACCGGAGCAGCGGAGGTCACGCTTCAGGAATCCAGAGCTGTTAGGAAAAGTCAGGTGTCACAGCCTCCTACTGTTGCCTTAGATTGATCCACGAAGCAAAGATCAAAAACGAAAATGGAGATGTCACCGGTTCGAGTCGACTGTGCACAGAGTAGGTATTCTCAAACATCATCAGAGCAAGTTGAGCGTGAGTAAATAATCTGAGCTACATTATAACTGTTCTCATGTGTTCTCGAATGCGTCATTTGATCGAAAGGGGGCTTTTCTGTTTGTGTGCAGGCGTTCAAGCTGAAGTAAAGTCCTGTAAACGGGAGAGGCAGCGCGCACAATGGAGGGAACATCATCAAACACACCTCCTGTTTGCCAGGAGATAGAAGAACGTCAGGAGATAGCGTCACCTACACACGGCAGAGGCAGAACATATCTCAATGTGTGTGGGTCTCACTGCACAATAAAGATTCAGCGCATTGAAGAGGGGAACAACAAAGCCAGACACAGATGGGAGTTGGCAGCGGTTAAAGCTTAAAGTGCGGAGAGGGGAGATGGAGAAGGGGAAGTTAGAAGTGTTACTGCTGAGGAGGGCTGAGCGCTGAGAGACGTGATATCTCAACATTTAGGATAATAAAAAGGTTAACTGAAAACGTTTAAAAAATGAGATATAGATTGTTTCCCAATGCACGAATGTTAAATATGAGTTGCTGGAAATATCACACAAATAGCACAGATGGGCCGATTATTGCTGTGTATTTCTGTCCAAATGGCTCCAGTGGAGTCGCTCTGGCTGTAATGGGCAAATCCCAGTGAACTATAACTGTGAATGTGAAACCAGGCATCGTTTGGAAAGAGCATGAGCACTCAACGAATCTCCTCAGGGGTCGTTTCTTTTTATAACTCAAACACAATCTTACGTAAGAACTGTTAGTTGGATATTTATGTATGTTTCCTGGAGTTAGGTAAGACGATCGATAAACTTAATTATGCGTCTGTGCTTAAAGTTTTCTTTCTTAAGTCTTTGAAAAAAAGAAAGAGACAGCTTGTGTTGTTGGTGCTGAAGTGTTTCCTCGGTGAACAGCAGCTGGGTGCAGCCGTGTCTCCGAGTTGTGTCTTCACTGTGAGGTCGCCAGGCGGACGCACAAACATTTCTCATTACATTACATAATAAATCCTTGGATTTGTGTTTGTGTTTCCAACAAACAAATGAAGTATACAACAGGTATTGACTATACCCTTGGGCCCACACTTGTTTTTGACCGGATCGCAACTATGATTGTCTGTCTCTGACTGACTAATGGATTCTATAGTTCTCCATCCATTATCTACACTGTGCATTCTTTGAGGGTTGTGTGGGGGGGGGGGTCTGGAGACAATCCCAACAGACACTGGGCGATTGTACAGCCTGGACCGCGCCAATATATAGAAACAAACAACCAATCACTCTTCAGGTGAAACCTACATATTCAATTTAAAGTCTCCGATCTCTTTGGAATGTGGGAGAAAGCCGGAGTAGCCAAAATGTTTTTTAGCAAAAACAAGGAGAAAATACAAACTCAACACAGAAGGACCCAGGGGAAGCAGGGATTCGAACCTTCTTAGTGTGAGACGGTTAACCACCACAACACTGCACCGCCTTATTTAGCTATTTTGAAATTCGAAAATGTTTTATCAGCTCTAACGATCGTCTGCCCCCTGTTTCCTGAGTCTCCTCCCCAGGTTAAAACATTTATGAACTTTAGACAAACCGCAAGCTAGCAGTTTCCCCCTGCTACCAGTCTTTATGCTAAGCTAAGCTGACCCCACCATGACTCTTGGGCCTCACTTGTACGGCACAGGCTTTAGATTGACATGTGTTTTTATTGTGAGTGGAGTTTACTACAGAGAAATGATATATTACAAGATGCTTCAGAGGAATCTTCAGTTTCTCACTTGTTTGCTTGAATAACAAAGAACAACAGTAACGTTAGAATTAACTAGACTATGAAACACAAAACAAATTCAAATAGGTCTAACCAAAAATCTAACCATCAAAACCATCACACGAGCAAATAGTGTGAGAAAACACATTTAAGTGAACTGACCCTCTGCATATGAAACGCAGCTTGCCATAAATCCGAAAATATGATTGAGCTCTGATGTGAAAGGAAGTGGAAATCTCTCATCTGAAAGGACGTCGCTCTTTCACCGTATGAATCCATTAACATTGCCACATGCTGGCACAGTACATTATGTCACCTTGTTCCATTATATTCAGTTCAGAAGCATTATGTTGGTACATATTTGTAAAGGCACTTGAACATGATGGATTTTGTAGATCCCTGCCTTCAAAAGAAGTTGGCAGGCTGTGGTGCAATTGTTTGATCTGCCATTTTTATTCGGGGTCCCAGTAGGAGCCACTGGGAGCTTAGAATAGCCCAGCAGCACTAAGAGGGCTAATGCCGGATCATAATATCAGTGATGGAATGGGAAAAACCTCACGGACCTGACTTGGCATTGAAAAGCACTCTGCAGCATTTGTGTAGGAATCTGTGATAAAAGGAAATATGCTCTTTAAAACCAGTTTGCTCTGGAACAACCTCCCAAACAGTAACGGATACATATTTTGGGGAAATGCTGGGACGCGAGGACACTCAGGATCATTGTGAAGACACCAAGTCTGTGTTATTCTTCAGTGGCAGCACAATTTTCCTCCAGACAGGTACATCTTCATTGTCATATCAACCCTGCTCTGCCCCTGACTACCTGCTGCTGCTGGGTGCCGACACCTCTTCTCCTCTCAGATCCGAAATACTTTAATCAGTTCCTTCTTCCTCTAGTGAAAAGTAATATTGACTCGGAAGCCTTTTCCTCCCCGTGGTGCTCGAGGGAAGCCATAATGAAAAGAAGAGCGCTCCATTAACACTGCTACACCTGCTCAGCCACGCACACCATCTCATACCTGTTGTTAAATGGCTTAATTAGACTTTTTTTGTGTGTTAGTGAGGTGGAGCACAATGCTTTTCCTTGTGAGGATGTTCTGAACTGAGCGGATCAGTATCACTTCAGTGCAGAAAACCTCCAGAGCCATTCTGAAATTGAACATTGTCTTATCTGTCTCTCCAAGTCCCTCCGCAACACGTTATGTTTTTTTATAAAGATGAGCACATTTATCACGTAGCCGCCTCCATACTGCAACCTATACATATCGCTGTAGATATCGCCTATATTGATGATCCATTATACGGTCCCTGGTTTGTATTCAAGTGGAGAATCAATTAGTTAGTGCAGTCTTGAAAGACGGATGCACTCATTCATCCTATGTGCCACTTGAAATAGATTCTATCTTGCGATTTCAAAGACCTTTTTATAGATAAAGTGAATGCATTGTGGGAATAAAGGGACTGGAGTTGGATTGTAAAGTTCTACAGATGGCTGAGCATTCACGCTGTCTATTCAAGAATTTCAATTACTGTCGCAATTAGTATAGAAACGCGTCGGGGGCTCCTCGGTGTCTGTGCTCCCTGCGAATCAAAGAAAGAGATCGCAAATAAAGGAAAAACAATATACAGACGAGCCAGGAGTTGCGTAAAGAGTCTTTTGATCCTTTGTCTTGACCCTGTAAAATAATAGAGTTGTCACCAGACTAATTAAGACTTGGGCACCTTGCCCACTCAAAGGCTCGTCATGAAGGAAGTGCTTATCTCACAATCGGTGATGAACGAGGTTATCAGATCATTTACTGCTTTAAGAGCAGTAGTGTTACACTATGACATAAAAGTAAAAGCTGCACTGATAATGTGTCGTGTGTGAGTATGATGCACACAATCGACTTAAAGTGTCAGGCAGACACAGTGACTGCAGGATAATGGCTCCTATATGAATGTCACCCTATTGTATCATTTAATCATTGATATGCAAAACCTGTGTTGTTGGCAGATTGGAGGCAGTTGTGACAAAATGGAAAATGCTATTTGTTCTTGAGCACAGAACTCCAGAGATTTCCTCATAATGCAGAAAGTATGTTTATTAACATTTAAGAAGGTGTATTTTTTAAAGTCCTTAAGGCAAATGTCTCGCCCTACTATTTGTATTTGTATTAATTGTCCTGTATTGATTGTATGTTCTACATTCAGCATAAGGCTGCTTCACTCCCCCACAACACAAACCCCCTCACAGGATTCCAGCCTGTACATCTGAGTCCTATCGGTAGCACGACCTAATCTGGTTTAAGGTTATAGCTTTAACTCCATCTGCTGCAGAGGACCCCCCCCCCCCCCCCCCCCCCTTCCCCGTCCCCCAAAAAACAAATTTCACTCGCACAGCATCATGCAACACAATTAATGGCCATGCCCGGCGCAAGAGCCTCGGCTGTACGCTGCCAAATGAGTCAGGCGCAAAGCTGAGGATGAAAAACAAAAGTATAATCCCTCTGCTGCTAACGGTGTCACTCAAGGATTAGTGTGCCAAGGAGAGAAAAAATAACACACTAAGTACTACGCGGATAAATTAAAAGCTCTGGGCGACGCAGCGTGCAGCCTCCTGTCGTTTAAGTGCGTTACAATGGGACCGAATAACAGCAACTATACAGTCTACAACTTCACACGTCCTGATAGCAGGTGATTTGAGCCTCCAGCGCCTCGCGACGAGTAAATTGAAACGGCTAAAAGCTTAAGGCAGTCGATTGGAAGATATTCTCCGAGTCAAGGAGAGTGACCTGGTGGATTATTAGAAAAAGAGTTGTGGCGCCTCGCCGATGATGAGGGTTAAGCTCGGTGTCTGATGGCGAGTCAGGCGGAGAGAGAGAGACAGAGAGAGAGAGAGGGGGGACTTCTCTCCGCGGATGGAGCTCCGGTCGGATGTGGCTTAACAATTAGTTCACGCACAAGTGAGAATCACACAAGAAATGCATCCTTACCTGTGTGACCAGACGTAAACCATCCAGGGGAATAATCCAAGCCCACGACCGCGAGGACGCAACACTTCTCAACAAACTATTATTTGGGAAAATCGCATCAAATCCACGGCTGGTGTAATTTCCGATGTGTGCGGAGAGAAAGAGGGGGATGGACTGAGAGAGGGAGAGGGAGAGGAAGAGAGAGAGGTAGAGAGAGAGAGGTAGAGAGAGTGGTAGCGAGAGAAAGGTAGAGAGAGAGAGAGAGAGAGAGAGATGTCCTCAGGAGAAGTTTGCACCTATAGGCAGCCACAGGGGGTGGAGGGTGGGGGGGGGGGGGGGCGAGATGTTAATCCTCCAAAAAAAAAAAAAAATATCAGCGACGCACGAGCAGGGATGTGGAGTTCAGCACCACGGCGCAGTGGACAGCTCCGCAGCGATCTCACCTCGGCCGCTCGCGGGTCTCGTGTGCGAGGAAGGAGCGCGAGCCCCAACCTCACCCACCGGATCCGGCCCCACGGGATTTACATACAATCACACGGGAGGGAGGGAGGGAGGAGCGCGAGGACCAATCACGACCGTCCCGTAGTAGGCAGTATAAAACATCCCCTCTTCCCAAAAACAAAAAACGAGGACAGACAGACGGGGATGCGGTCCAGTCCCACCGAGCCAAACATGAAGTGTCCTTGAGTGAAGAGGGAGAGAGAGAGACAGTGTGGTTTCTTTATGGCTGCACACACACACACATGCACATGCTGTATATGTGAATACACACGAATGTGTAGACTCATAAACATGCAGTGATGGAGTGGTGAATAAAAAGCTGCTGTATCCACCGTCCTATCCTCAGCACTGTATAGTGACCGTGTGTGGGATCAATGATCGATAACATTCAATCATAAATAAGATTGTATTCATTCATGTATTAATTTCTTTGATTTTAATTGCTTTATTATATTGCACAGACCTTTTGTCGGTCACCCTCTAAAGAGGAGAAATCTATCTCTAACTAGAAAAAGCATAGATTGGGTTTTTCAATGATGGTTTCAATAAAAAAACGTTTTCAATTATTGATTTTAGAGGGTTATTGCTATAATCAGCTGTAAGGAAGTAGCCTGGTTTTACTCAGACACACGGGAATTCTTGCAATTAAGTACAATTTAGTACAATTATACAGGCTCAGTATATTTTTTTGTACTTTTTTCGATTTCATGCTCCTAAAACAATGTTAGAGAGACATTTTTAAATCTTAGTGCAGCACTTTGAAGCCACAATTATATGAGGCCTACTGACACTTTACAGACAGACATGTGATTCATCTTAAACAAAAACTTGATGTATTGTTAAAAATTAAGCTGCCAAGCAGAAGATTGAGCCAAAATCAGCTCAGTGTGGAATTTATAACAGTGATCATAACAAGGTGTCTCACGATATATAAAACACTATAAAGCTCTGGGACCAGTCTGCCTTTATTTTTGTTATTTAAGTGTAATTCACAGAGAAAACGTTGGCACTCAACATAGTTGTGAATGCAGAACTTGTTGTGTAAAGTGGCAGATTTGCAAACCCACTGAAGGGTTGTCGTCAGAGCTCATCAAACATGTTGTTTATAAAGGATGATGCAGCAAAAGCGTTTAATTGAATGAAGTTGAGGCAAAAGCTAAATATTTATCCCTAGGGGAACAAAAGTACATAGTCACATACAACTCACGTAAAGTACTAGAGCCCGAAGGCCAAACCGAGCCGGGATTCAAACCGTGAACCTCCTTTCATCGAGGTGACAGTGATAACCTCTGTACCCCACGTTAAGGGAAGCGATAAAGGCAAATATTCCCCTTTCACCAGATATATGAGGAGTTCCTCCCTGAATCATGCAGCATCTCTGCACTAGTTTGTTACAAATCAGTGCTTTCTGTATTTTCAGGTTGATGCTATTTCTGAAGCATGAACGTGTGTGTGCTACATTCACAGGGCGTCAAAAGCAGAGTTTGCCCTATATGTGCAAATCTGGTTAATTATGCATTTTTATCATCACGTATTTATGTTATTGCTTCTGTTTATTCTTTTGTTTTTGCCTCATTTCTATTTGTAATGATTTCTACATTTACACCACGAGAGATATACGATGCACGGAACTGCAGGTTTCTCCTAATGCTAATTCTGACACACTATTTATACATTTGTGTTGTTTTTCTGTTTTGTGTTAAACACATGTTGTTATGCTCTGTAGCTCATTCTGCAAGATGTACAGTGTACAGCCCTGGCAGAACAGTAGTTATGTTTAACCTTTATTAAATCTATAATCCCTCCTGCAGACTGGGGGTGAAACAGTAATTAATTCATTTGCTGTTTCACCTGGTGGCTGCTGGGTCCTCTGCTGATGCATGGCCGCCGAGGAGGAGCTGCAGCAGAGGAGGAACTGTGCAGCTTGGGAGCATTAGTCACCATGACTGAACAAACAAAGAGACACCACCAGCAGAAACTCGGGCTGTGTCTCAACCCTTATCCCTGGTTCGGTACAGACCGCACTGTCCAGGGAACAAGACATTTTCCTGAGTTGTCCCAGTGCTAAACCCTGTTCCAGTGCAGGGACGGTTCAGCTCCAGACAAATGTATACCTGCTGTGTGAACTCGGTGCCTGGAACCAGAACACTTCTTCTTCCCCACACTGTAACTCCAGCAGCAGTGTAGGTGTAGCTGAGTGCAATGAGCTTATTATTGTTCAGGTACGTTAATCAATCTACTAAGTTTACTGCTCCTGTTCATTTACAATGTTGAGAATTTGTCATCCTCGTATGTTTGCAGTGAGATTAAATAATTTGATATTTGGGACGCAGACAAGGTCTTTGTTCCAAATTGTTGCAATAAATATGTTATACTGCAAAAATGTTGGCAACGTGCACTGTGTTTTATTGTCTCGTCTACAAACCTCGCGGCAGATCTGAGACGTTATCAAACCATAATGAGAGCTGTAAAAGTCATGGACTCATCAATGTGCAAGTGTTCACTGGAGTGTTGTTATTTTCATCCTCACCTGCTGACAACTGGATCTTCAGCCTGTTGCCAGGCGTGTCTGTTGTTGTGTCACTGTATTTGTGTCTGGTGGTGTTGTACATCTCTGCGTGACTTGTGTCCTGTCAAGTCTCACTCAGTGCTGTCGATGACTTTTATAGTGTTTTGGTTGTTTTGTTTGGATTTTATCACCCAGATGGTTTAAAAAAAATATCTGGACAAAGGACTGCATTTGAAAATTTGCCAGATTTGCACAATAGGAGATGTCGTTTAATGTGTGTTGTACCTTTACATGAATACAAGAAATGCAAAACACAAATATTTGTGAGTCTTTGTAGTATTGTAAAAAACCTTTTGTGTATGTATGCTACAGTCAGAATGTAGAACTATGCAATATCGAAAAAGGTTCTTGGTTTGATTCCAAGTTTTGGTCGAGCCACTCGGTTGAAGTTAGGAAAGGATGTAGTCGTGATCAAAGGAAACAATGTGTGATATTTTGGGGTTTTCACAATCGAAATGTCAAAGTCGGAAGTCAGAAACTTCATCACATGTCCGGGAAATATAAACAGTATTTAAATATGTGACAACAGTTTCCTCGGGTAACAAATCAGCTTTCAGATGATTCAAATATGCTTCTCCTTGCCCCCTAGTTATCAAACCCCCAAATCAGCCTCAGCTGATCATCTCCTCCTTCTGCATTCATCCCATTTCCCTGCATTCAATCAGTGGTGGCTGCATTGTTCCTCAGATAAGTAATCTCAGACACACACAGAGCAGAGAAACCAGAATAATGAAGACAGCACCGGAGATATGATGATAAAAAAAAAAGAAACCTGGGACTTTGGAGATTAATACCGTAGTTAAACATCTGACATGTTTTCATGTACACACTGAAAACCAGTCATCGACTTTGTGCCGTCGTGTCACCGTAATCAAACGTGATGTGTGTGCTGATGCCCACTCAGCGCACACGGCAAATGTGCTGCTGCTCCTGCAAAATGAAGTTATAGCATGATTCATTAGGGCAAATGAGAGAGAGCTCTCCCTTGACATTCTCCCCATGAATCCAGAGATTATGTTACCACACCTGTGCTTATACACAACCCCTGTGTGTGTGTCCGTGTGTGTGTGTGTGTGTGTGTGTGTGTGTGTGTGTGTGTGTGTGTGTGTGTGTGTGTGTGTTTGTGTCACATGGATGCTGCTGGAATGGCTTTAATTTATCATGAACACAATGAATGCCCGGCTCGCTGACTGGGAGAGGGGAGGAGGGAATTGTCTTCATGGGTAAGATATAGCACGTCCTAGTGTTTTGTTAATTCAAGCGGGGGAATTCGTTTTCTTTGTGTGTTATTGTGTACATGACTCTGGGTGTGTGTGTGTGTTACTGAGTTTCTATGTGATTTAGTGGATGTGTCTGCACAAAGTGAGGCAGCAGAAAGTTCACTTGTGACGCTATTTACATGCATTTGTGTGTGTGTGCATTACACAAAAGAATGGGAACGTGTGTGTGTGTTTTTGTGTGTCTGTGGCAGGGACTGTAATGGATAGTGACACATTGTACGGGGAGCGTCAGCAGGAGCTTGCTCACACAGATGTGATATGTGACCAGTTTCACATCCCATTATCCGGTAAACCACGCGGTGTCGTGCGCGGCTCCAGATTGCGATGTCAACCCGGCGTCGTACATTCACTGCGACTGCCGCATTAGGGCCGAGCATATGGCTCCTTCTCCCCGCTCTGCTCGAGGAGAGGGACTTTTATTGTGGATCCATCTTCCCGAGCGGAGGCTTTCCATTTGACCTCTGTGAATGACTGCAGCAGTCGTGCCGGAGAATCAACCCACCGGCATTCACCCCGAGAAAACTGAGAGATGAATCCTGTCAGACGCCTTTTTAAAGGGAGGGTTCCATTGTTAGAGAATCACAAAGTTTATTGTTACAAACTTATTATAGAAAAAAAAAATGGAGGAAGCTTTATTAAGTCAGTGATTTAGATACAAGTTGGAGAATCAAAAGCAGATTGAAAGATACTGAAGGAACAAATCGAGTCAATCTATTTAAACCATATATATGATCTATCAGATGAAGTCAAACTCATCAATGTGTCGATTAGCGAGCAGATTAAATGTTTATAACAGGACACTGGAGCTAAAACCTAGTGTTTCAGACAGAGGCTGAACAGAGGAGCTGCAGCAATATACAGTGATGTGTTTTCCGAGCACGTAAACCTGCTCGAGTAATATCCTCACTTAAAATCCTGAACCTGAAGATGAGCATCTTGCCAGTAAGAGCAGCACAGATGCACATGTTATATAAAACAATGAGGTACCCTCACCCAGTAACAGTGGAAGCTGAAGAACGCTGCTCAGGTGATCCTCTCGTACACATCCCAGCTTTCTGTTTATCAGATGTGTCCCAGGGCTCCTGCACGCTTTCAGCAGGCCCCCCTCACAACTGCTTTGCCGGAGTCATTTATGCACAGCGTGATACTTTGAAAATGAGTGGAAGTCTTTGCTGAGTCACTCCTAATGGAATACTCTGCTGCCGGCACATTCATAATGCAGCAGTCGCAGCACTTTGAGTGAGAGCTTTTGTCTCTGGATGGAGGTCGGAGTCCAAACATCGCTCTAATATCAGAGACTGGAAATCCAAACACATCCAAGTAGGACATCCCACCACCTCCTCTTCCATGTGTGGCCAGTTGCACTCAGATTGGAATCTAAGTATTTATCTTAATTAGAAAGACAACTATAAAAAGGATAGAAGCAGTTTGCACGCAGGTTAGTAATTATGATCATTATTTTTATGGGACGTCCTAGCGTCTCCTGGTTCAGCCAAATGTTCCCCCCGAAGGATCTGGACCGAAAAAGTGGATCAGTTCTGATCAAAACCTTTAAATGAACCAAGTGTTGTAGAACTTTTGAAGTGAATCTCAGCCGAGCATTGTTTCCCAAAGGATGTGGACTGGAATCTGAAACTGAGTGAACAAACACGTGAAACACTTCTTTGACATGAAGAGACACAGTCCAGATTTAAAACAAGGGAACAGACATGGAAACATTATATTTCCCTATTCCAGTGCAGGTTTATCTTCTGGCTTCACGTGTCGACTGCATTTAAATGTCGTCTGACCACAGGAGTGAAATCCAAACCAACACAGTCTCACAGATCCCTGTAATGCCCAATGCATGATTACACAGGGCTAGTGTGTGGAGTTGTTTTTAGCTGGAGCTCAGACTGTATATCAAGAACAGGAACCCATCAAATCCCCAAATAAATGCACTTTAACATCCACAGAGCGAGGCTCTAATATTTCAAAGCATGAGACCAATTAACAACAAACTGTAAATGCAGCGAGTCTCTAAAATCAACATCTACAGCTGAAAATATGATAATAAATAAGGAACCCCCCCTAAAAAAAGGATGCAAAACAAACTGGTGACAGGTAAGTACAGATTGTTTGTCAACACGCGACCGAGAGGGTGATCGAGGACGGTGAAACAAAGCAAGCTGTTAAATCTAATTAAGTAAACAGAACATTTATTTTACACTGAGGCTACATTTTAACACCAGGCTGTAAATGTTATCTCAGAAAATGACACCAAACAAGCTGTGGTTTCAAAGAACCAGTAAAACATTGTGAGAAAAAAAGAGAAGAAGAAGTTATTTATTCAAAAGCCCTATTTAAGAAACAGCACAGAAGCTTTTGATGCTGATACAAACAACGTGTAGAGCAGCAATTTACTGCTGCAGCTGCGTGAGGTGGAGCCAGTTTGAACTAGTTCACAGTTTGATAGCTGCACACGGTGATTCATAGGTGTCCGACCGTCTTTGAAGGGTCATAAAATACATTTGAGGTGTTGTGAGATGATTCATGGGAGAGAGAAGAAGAGAAAACTCAGCTCATTAATGGGGGTCTGGGTCTCAAAGTGTTATTTTGCTGTGTATGAAACAATCAGGGATGGTTGGAGTGGAAACGTGTCTTTGGTGGACTGATGAACAATTCACAGGTTCCTGAAACAGAGCTGTTGGTAAGTGGTAACTCTGCCAAGGCCGAACAGCCCTCTTATTACACCTCATTTAAATTCATTAGATCCACGGTTTTATTTGGATCTGAACCAAATTGCACAATCTTATGAATATCAGTCCCCTAATATTCAAGATTTTTTATAAAGATCCATTCAAATTGAATTTCTGGTTCTGTTCCCGGATCCGGATTCACACAAACACTTTGAGTCAGGCTTGAAGTAGAATAAAATGATGATACAAATGCACTCAAGTAAAGTCCGTGAGTGATTTGAGTGAAAGAGGAGGATGAGTTAGATGGAGGCTCTGAGAAGTGAAGAAGCTGATTTGTATCATTACCAAAACTCTGAAAGGAAAAGAGAGAGAGATGAAATGTCTTCTTTGAGAAGTTCTTCTGGCCGATGGACTCAGGTGCACAAAGAGAAACCAGTGAGACCAGCAGAAATCGTACATATGGACACGTGTGGTGCTACGGATGTGAACATACACTGATTAAAGTGGTGCAGTACAAATAGATGTGTGGAGATGTTTTCTGTAAATCAAATTATCTTCAGCTGCAATCATGTAATTCCTGGTCATATTCAGGACTCTAGGTTCTTTTAAAACATGTGTTTCTGTAATTAATCTGAACATCTCATTGTGTTCGACATCAGAATATTCCCACGACCTGTGTGTGTCTGTGTGTGTGTGTGTGTGTGTGTCTGCTTTGTGTCTAATGAACAATCCAATCACGCTGCTACACTTACATCTATGATTTATATGCACGCCTGCATCCTGTCCATATTGTGATCACATCTCATTATGCAGAACAAGTGGAACATGGCAGCTCTACAACCTGGACGTTCTTTAGCTTTTGCTGCAGTGGGGGAGGGGGGGGGGGGGGTCGGGGGTGCGCTCATATCTGATAGAAGAATGGTGAGTTCTGCTTCGGTTTCACTTCACTTCACTGGGAGACAATAGAAAGCAGATGTAAATGCTGATGATGCTTCAGGTTGTGTGAGGATAATTCACGGCAGAGATGTTGAGCAGCACTTGATTTAAGGTTTGCTAGAGAGAAACATCTCACGGCCCTCTCGTAGTCACAACGTCTGAAAACCAGATTCCAGCTCAGTGACCCTCTCGAGATCGGGTCCATTCATACACCTCAACCCACTAGAAGTTGATATTGTGCTGGAGTGGTGCATGTTTCCAAGATTTCCAATTAAATTCTCACAAAACAGTTTAGAGTTACCGTGGAGTTCAGGGGCAGAGGCTCCATTCTTCCAAGTCCAAGGACCACTACTGGGGTTTTCAGCAAATCTAATAAAAAAAACTATTAGGAAAATGTGCAAGAGACAAATTAATATGCAAATGTGAAATATTACAAATTTTGTGACATAGTATTATCTTTTTTTGTAGATGTTTTTCCTGTTTGGTTTGGTTTATTGTTTTTACTGTAAAGCTCTTTGAATTTATGTGTTGAATTATCTTTAGAAAATTGTACACGGAAAAAGTCTTAATATTTCTTGTTAAATAACAGTCTATTGTTACAATACACCATAAGCTTTGTGGGGGTTGGGGTTCTAAGATTTTGATTCAAAATGCCTACAATGCATCTACGTCCTATAAAAGAACTGACTGTTTCATATTCACTCCAACTTTCACAGTCACAGACAATATTATCTTTTAAATATTGTTCAAAGATGTATTTCTCTTCACACCATCTTCCTGCTCCTGGACTTGTTCATCAGTTTCCTTCCTGCTGCGTCATGTGTGTTTGGTTTCTTTGCCCTCGGGCTCGATCACCTTCACAGAGAAGAAGAGTGGATGACTTAAGGATTCAGGCTGAAAAGCATCTCAGTGGATCTGGTGCACGGTTCATTGGACAAACATGTAATAAATTCACATGTTTCCTGAAGAAGTGCGTGAAGAGAAGAACATCGTATTCAGGTTATTAAGAGAAGACGGTTTCATTTCAGTTTATGTAGAGTCAGTCGCTTCCTGTTCTAAGGTGTTGAGTGATGTGAGTGAACACGCACACTGACTTGTTTGTTTTTCTTTTTGAGATTCGGCTCGAGTTGAGTTTTAGCGATAAGTGAAAAGCTTGATATCGATGCTATAATTCAAAATTCCAGTAAGTTTGTTTTTTGGAAAGGATCAACGCTTTAATGATGTCGTTGACAACAATATCTCTTCACAATAGAATGATGCTGCTCTTCTGTCTCATCATCACTTTTGTCAGCGAGTACAGAAGATCATTATTAATCGATGACATTTTAGAGCTGCATCTTGAATTATTATTATGGTCTGAGAATCACGAAGAACCTGGAGTTTGGGTCTTTTACAGATTTCCTTTTTTTTCAAAATCAATAACTAAAATAATCAGCAGTGCTTTGATTCTATTCATCATCATCTCAGTTTGGTTTAACATATTTAAGTTGAAGTTCTCCACCAAACCTACTGAGGGATTCTATATGACTCATTATTGATTGGTATGATATAATTTATAAATATCCATCAACTGGAATAACTGTTCAACCCTAAACCTACATGACATTATATAATCCTCATTTAATTTATTCCCAAATCTAAATAATCTCCTGCCAAACGAATGTCAGACTTGTATGAATTTTCTCTTGAATGCATTATTCATTGAAGCTGCTGCACAGGAGCAGGAAACGAGCCTGAAACACAAAATGCTGTTAAATGTTTATATCTATTCTTGTGCCATGGTGGCCAAAGGTCAAAGGTCAAGGTCACTGTGACCTCACAAAGCGTATTGTTTACCTTGTGGATGCAACATCTCCGAACGACTGGAATTGATTCTTTCAAACTAACATTCACTTGAGATTCATCTGGGTAGCCTGAGGTCAAAGGTCAATGTTTATGTTTCCCTTGAACATGATATCTTAAGATTTGTTCTAATTTGGTAAAAACTCTACTTTAGACTCAAAGATGAAGTGATTTGATTTTGGTGCCTGGAGGTCAAATGTCAAGGTCACAGTGACCTCATGTTGCTGTGTTTCCGGGGTCAAAGGTCACAGTGATGTAGAAATGTGATCACAGAAACTACTTGACCTTCATTTGTTTTGAGTCACATGTGGCTGGGCTAACCAATCAGAAGCCAGGAGGACTTAGACTGAGGTAAATGTGAGCAAATCACAAATGGTAGATAATTCTAAATGCTGAGATGTGACAGACACAAAGATTCAAACATGACAATATGTAATTAATTACTCTAAATAAAAATATTTCAATGTGAACAACATAAACATAAGGCGTGAAGTATGAGAATTAACTTTCACATCTTTGGGTCTAAAGTTCAGTGTCGGCCGATCTGCACCGTGTCGCATCTTAACTGTCGCACAACTTAAAAACTTTTGCTGCTCGATTAACCGCACAACCAAAAATCAGTTTCCCTTTTCCAACAAACAGTGAATATTCGTCATGACCACGATGGTTCCAGAAGCTGAATAACTTATTTTTCTGTTGTAATAATCCTCTAAAACTGAAACCAGGCTGTTTTTGTACCACATCCTCAGAAAAATAGATTTATATTTGTAACAAAGAGGTGCTGGAACAAACAGACTAACTAAATGTGTCATGACAACAGTGGTTTTTTCACAACAGCGGTGTTTCCAGTTGTGTGGGGAGCACCCGAGTCAAAGCTGATATTTGGCTCTAAATGTCAAACCTCAGCCGCAATCCCCCGTTTTATCTTTTAACCGTTTCTGACTCTGAACATCAGCATCAAAAGTAAATATGATATATCTTGTTTCATCAGTTAGAAAACCTTTGCATGATAAGTTGTATTTATCTCTCTTTACCTTCTGGTTCTCGGTAAAAATAATAATAAGTGTTTGTTATCTTTGTGGCTTCTTCAGCATCGTTGCAAGTGAACTGAAAGAATCTGAAGCAGCCACGTAATACTTTCCACAACAAAGGATTTGAAAAGGCTGCACACAGACATGTCATACCTCTATTTTTCTAGGTGATTTTAAGACACTTGGACGTAAAGGTGACATTTCTTTCTTGGAATGTTTGACACAATATCTGCGTGAATGTGACTTCACTCGCCCTCAAAAGAAACTTTGCTCTTATCCTCACGGCTTCTTTTATTTTTATTTTTTTTATTTAATATCTCATCCTAATGAAATAAACAGATATTTACGATTCTATTTAAACTCTTCTATTTTTTTAATCACCGAATCATCGGCAGTTAAATAAACCTCATAAACCAAGATACAGTGTCGTAAATGAAGAAGCAGATGGAGAGAATCTGTGGGTAAAGGCCGGTTTTCCTCTTGTGAAGCTTGAAATGCTGTGATGTGCTGCGTTCCACCTCCTGAAATGAGAAGATCCAGGTGGAGAAGAACAACAGGCAGACATGGCGTCGGCTCAATTAATCATAACGACAAGATGTAGACATGAGGGAGTAGCTGCACTTTTGCAAAAGACTTCCCAGACGTTTTCCATCTTTAAAGCTCGACGTCCACGGCACAGATGGATCAATCCCGCTTCACTCCCCCCCCCCCCCCCCGACTCCGCTGTGATTGTTTCCTCACACCCATGAAAGTAAGACTTCAATAAGCACCTGCACAGACGGAGGTGATTCCCTGGGATTTTACCTCCAATCTCTCTCTAATCACAGCTTCACCCTCCTGTGAAACCTCCTCCTCCTCCGGCTCCCCCACTCCCTGCCCTTCACTACAGTATCACACTATCGCTTTATTGCTCCTCCACGTGGATCTTAAGTCTTACTGGAGGCAAACTGCACTTTCATCCTGCATCAGACGCCGCTGTCTCCTCGTCTGTCTACCAACAGATTACCTCTCCTTCCCTCCCCGCGTCTCGCCTCCCAGTAAACTCCTGACACCAATATCATTTCATAATCCACTTTTGGGGAGAGCGGCTGCGAGATCCGAGACATTGCAGCCCTCGAGCTTTGCGTTTCCTCCTCTCTGTTTAGATCACCTGTCCCACAACACACACAGGGTGTTTGTGTCTGGAGCTCAGACTTTGTGTACAGGCCTCTGGGACGCACAACCGCACTGTGATTTAACAGGATGCCCTGCTGCTTTATTTGTTTTTTTATTATTTTGCATAATCTCTGTGTAATCTCTTAATTTGCATTTACATTATTTCCTCTAAAAAGAAAAAAAGGCATATTAAGATTCACGTTTGCCATCATCCAAGCATTGCACAGGCTCAGAGTCATTTTTATTAAAGGCTCATGGGGACATCTAGTGTTGACTAAGGAAAGAAAAAAGAAAAAATATTTTTAAATATTTTCCCTGCATGAATTTATGTCGGATATAACGTTGCACATATAATTTGTCTCAAGCAAAGATAATCTTGTGCACAGAGAGGTTGACGCCCTGTATTGCCACTGCATGTTGGAACCAGAAGACACAGAGGGGATGATGATCCAGGTGTCCTGCATCAATATTTGCAAATATACATTAAAAAGTAAATTTTCAAGATCAAATATTGATAAGAACAGAGAATGTAGTTTTTATGATTTCATGGAGGTGAAAAATTATGCACCAAAATCCTCATATTCTCCTTCCTATTTATTACAGAGGAGTCATTTTTCTCTACATATCTGTCCTCTGTGTTTTTGTAGTTGATTTATGATTTGTTTCTGTTGTGTTTTGCTTCCCTTTCTGTCTTTCTTCATGGTTTTCCATCTTGTTATCAGCAGTTTCCATTTCTATGTGGTCACTCTGTGGTCGGCTTCAAAGAGAAGCTTCCTCCTGGGCACCGGCCCCGAGGCTCACAGTTCAAACGGGTCCCCAGGGGCTGTGGCCCGCCAGGTCCATCCATTTAGCCTGGTAACCCTCCCCTTTATCGTCCGTCTCTTTCCTCCCATGCTGCTCTCTGCTTCCCCTTGTTTTGATTAGCTCCCATTAAGAAACCCCCTCCAAGTCGCACATGCAGCTTTCCGACACATTTACAAGTCATAAAGCATCGCAATCAACAAGTTTGCACCAGACGACTCTCTCCAAGCGTCCATTTGGAGGACGTCACAATGAAAGTGAGAATTCAAACGGCAACAAAGTGGTGCTTGACAAAGCTTTGGGGATGAATGGAAAATCTGCCGCAGATTTATGTCTCAAAAGTCTGTGAGTGAGAGGAAGAGAGGGTCCCTGGAGAGGGGGGGGGCAGCTGTGTCCTCTGTCGGAACTGAGGAAATCAGTCCAAACTGCTTTGGCTGCATGAGGAGCGGCTGCTCGAGAGCGAAACAACTGACAACACTCGTCAGCGGCAAAGAGGACAAGTGCAGCTAACTGATTCCTCAAGGTTTAATCCGCTGCCACGTGAAATGAGTGGAGGCAAAATGTGATAAAAGTGTGTGTCTGAAATGTGTTCACCTTGGGTTTGCTACTGTCTGATGCTGGATGTAGTCTTTTCATTTTGGGGCTTTAGCTTTCGGGAGAGAACGCTCTCGATGCTGCGAGTGAAGGACCTGTCATTGAAACAAAACAACTTTGTTTCTTTCACAAAATAACGTACTGTACGCTGTTAGGAGCAGAGCATTTAATTAAAGGGATGAGGTGTAGATGGATGAAGGACACTTCCATCGGGTACCCTACATTTTAAGGCACGAGTTGGGTCATAGCAAATCAACACACGATTATTTTGACTGATTACCGTTGTCCACTGATGAAACGTTCCTCTCCTGCTGAGGCTGAGATGGAGCAGTTTCATTTTGCTTTTATTTCATCCTGTATCTCACCGTTCCTGGCAAAACATGCATGATCACATCAGTTGATCCTGCAGATAGGGGTTTACAGATAACATAACACTTGAAAATGGGACAAAACTAACATATCACAAAACAACCAGCCTATTTTGTGCATATGGTAGAAACAGGAGTGTGCTCAAGTGTGCAGATTGTAAATACATAGTTAAAATCAGTCTTTGGAAATTATTTTAAACCCTGAGCTTCTTTGAAGATGTATTTTTAAAGGTTAAGGTTCATTATGTTCATTATATGAGAGTGGTTACTGGATTTATTCACTGGGAGGTTCCTGTACTGGGTTGGGATTTCATGTCATGCACAGAGCAACACACAACTTCTGCCTGCACCTAGAGTTCAATGAAGAGTCTGAAAAAACTGAAAGAATATTCAGGGGCATAAAATAAACAACGTTTGAATTATCATGCAACAAAGGTGCTGATGTTGTCCACAGCTTGTTTTTGCTTTGTTTCCAAAATGACAAACAAAACACAAGCCATTGTTTTCCTAGTTTCCAAGATTTCAGTTGTCTTCACAAAAACTTGATTGAATTTGATTGAAGAGTATTTATAGTTTAGACCTGAAACCAAGCGCTGAAATATTACTTGCATTTAAACTTGACATATTATAATAAAGGCTCAACTAACAATTCAAAAGCTGGGGCCTTCTACTGATTCTTGGATATATGGGAGCTATGAGCAGTAATACCAAAAGCTTTTGTCGTCGAGGCATCAGGTCTCATATCTAAAGTCCTACTCTTTCAGGAAGGATGAAAGCTGGTGGGGGAGTCACTTACCTGCCGTCACATTTTCAGAACCCAGATAAAGCCAAAGCCAGGGACAGTGAAGATGGAATCTCATATCTTCTCCTCAATAACTGAAAAAGTGTTTATGATGTTGGATCCAGTCTCACTCAGACATATTGGCTCTGAGGAAATCCTGCATCTGAACATCTGAACTCTGCTTCTTAACATCTGAGAATGTAGAAGGAATGGAAATGTGCACCAGACTCCAACTTCTCCCTCTTTACTCTCTAAAAAGTTTGCAGTGACAGAAACAGTTTTCTTCCCTGATGATTAAAAACCTTTGATGGGCATTAATAACTTCATACTTCAGACTTAGAGGTGTCCGGGGAAAATTCTTAATCAATATCACAAGACGGAAACATCCACTGCTTTCACTTTGTAATGTAAGAATACAGGGGATATAAAGGGGGGTTAGGGTTAGCGTATATAAAAACAAGGGGGATTAAAATGTTCTCGTCATATACGGCTGGAGCTCTGTTACTGGGTGACAGCGAGAAAAGGCCGATGAGCTAGAGACACGAATCACGGAAATCCTCCGGAGACCAGAGGGTTTGCTTTCGTGAACTATGACCGTCTACTATGACCTCTAAATCTCCCTTTACACCTTGAATCTTGTTCATTTCTGGTTCCAGGGTCAGGTTTGGTCCCACCATGCCTGTGCAGAGGACTAAACTCAAATCTCGCTGACTGTAACTGCAGCCAGAGAAGCGACACAGAGACACTGTCATCTTACTCATGGGGAAAGTGGATATTCAACAACATGTTGAAACTATACCTTCAAAACCATATTTATATCTTTGTAAATATGATTATTTCTTCTTTCAAATAACTGATAATGTTATTTTTTAGTTAGTAGTAGAACTGCATGTGCACATTTTATAGCACCAATGAAGGACCAGTAGGATTTAGTGGCATCACTGTACAGGAAAACCTCCAGTGGCTTTTGGGTAATGGAATCTCTAACGAAGCCCTAGTCGTGCAATAAGGCTCCACAGAAGAGGATCTGCTCCCTGAGAAGCTCATTCTGAATTTAGGATAACTCAACTGTTCTTAGTTTCAGTAATTATACACGAAAGAAAACATAATTATAAATTCTATATTTCATTTCTGCCAGAAGAGCCACTTTAAATCGTACACACTGGTCCCTAAATGTTATCATATATCTTTCAAAAAGCTAGCGGCTCACTCTGTGCACCGTGTGGTCTATGGGCTGGAGGTGCACTGCAGGTTCCTACACCATCTCCACCGGGGGGGAGAGAGAGAGAGAGAGAGAGAGAGAGAGAGAGAGAGAGAGAGAGAGAGAGGGGGCTCTTGCTGGGGCTGGAAATGAGAGTGGATTTCTGCAGGTTCCTGGTCCAACACTGACAAACAACAGCCTTTCAATCGTCTCGGCCAAACCATCACTCCTCCAGCCGCCGCTCCTGCAACAACTGTAGTCATTATTGTGTCCACTTCACCCCATGAGCTGCTGGACCACTGACAGATACTCCACCTGGCACGGATTGCCACGGTCTACTTCTAATTTTGTCGACTGTCAGAAAACCTGCAGGATGTCTCCTCCAGGTCTGAACCAGCCAGCGGGACATAATTATTGTGTGTTCCTTGGTACGTCACCCAGCTCTTGAGGAGAAGTGAGGTCGGTGCGCCTCACTGACTCCCATCACCCACACAGCTCCTCCTCATCTCACATTCTAAAGGAAATGCATGTGTGTTTGTTTGTTTGTGTGTGTGTGTGTGTGTGTGTGTTTCATAGCTTTTCTGCAGGAGATAGAGAGACGGGCAGGGAGGGCTGGCATTATGCTTTTGCTCACAACACTGGAAAAAAGTGTGTATTTGTCTCGCTCGCACTCTCGTACAGTGTGTATGTGGGTGTCAAACTAGACAAACCAAGCATTTATTCCCTGTAGCAGAAATGTGTGCCACATCCAGGTGAGTGTGACAGATCGGGGGCTTCACTACAGTGACGGGGAGCCAAGGCCGTCCTGCTTGTTTTATTCATGAGGAATGTCTAGTTGGCACTCGGCTTTGGCTCAGCACAGATAGCACAGCAGCAAAAATAATGGGAAGCTGTAGCTCGCTGCTGTGTCATCACCATCATAGTCTTATAGCAGCATCTAGTGCTCACTGTATGAAAAATAAATTGCTGGCAGGAGCACAGCCATACATTTTTAACTGTTTCTCCTTCGAACACATTCCTTTGTTTTAGAGTCAAACTTTTCCAATTGTTTTTACATTTACAAAGGCAAAAAGAAAGAAAGATTCTGTGTCAGTACAGTGCATTATTATTATTTTCATTCTAGCTGCATGATTCTTGAAAAAAACAAGAGATTAGAGATTCGGAAATTCAAAAAATGTCATAAGAGATTAATTACATTGTTTGAATTTTGAGCTATTTTAATTCTTTGTATCCGTTGTACTGCGACTTTGCTTGATGTTCAATGCCCTTGAAATGCTGCTGTAACACAATCAATTCCCAATTTGTGGATTATCTATCCATCTATCCATCTATCCATCTATCCATTTATCCATCTTTCCATCTATCCATCTTTCCATCTATCCATCTATCATCTATCCATCTATCCATCTATCCATCTGTCTATCTATCCATATATCCATCTCTCCTTCTATCATCTATCCATCTATCCATCTATCCATCTGTCCATCTATCCATCTATCCATCTATCCATCTGTCTATCTATCCATCTATCCATCTATCCGTCTATCATCTATCCATCTATCCATCTATCCATCTATCCATCTGTCTATCTATCCATCTATCCATCTATCCGTCTATCTTTGGGCTGTGAAACGTAACCGGTGGGAAGGTAGATATCTTTGCATATCTTTAATTGTAGTTTTTGCGGTGTCAGACTAATGTATGATCATTCTCTCTATGTATGTCCTTCTCATGTTATTTTTTCATTATGTCTATTATCTGTGTTGCTTGTTATTCGTGCATGGTGTAGGTGAGTATCCCCTTAACATGACTATTCTCTTTTTTATTTATCATCGCTCTTAATGCTTTTAAATGATGAGTAACTTTCCTTTTCAATTTGAATATGTTTTCCTTTTAGGCCAACTTTGCCAACATCTTTGCATCGACTACAGATGAAAAATAGCCTCTTAGCTAAACTCTGGCACATACAGCATTTTTTTATAAATGTTCACCGACCCTGTTTAATAAATCAAGAAATAAATGGGGGCTGTCATGGAACGTGTTGACTCTTTGCTTTTTAATTAAACAGTTGGAAATCCATTCATCATAAACATCCTTCTATGTGTCCCTCCGTTTGTGTGCATAACCTTGTTTTCTTCTACTTTATCTACGTTTGAGGACATATTTTATCGTCACCTTAGTCATGTTATAAAATACAATGTTAACCAAAGTGTAATGCTATTGTTCAAGTTATCACTCTTTATGTTCTTGTGAGATTTGAAAGTTCCTGGGGCATATGAGACATATGTTTTTGTTTGGTGTCTTCTTTTTAAACTGTTAATGGGTGTTGAAACTAGATTTTTCTTCATAACAGTTTGTGCTATGGAAATCCTTTTTCGATATATGATCATAAATTATGTATTAAATCTAAATAAGCCTCAGGTTATGTCTATAGTCTTATAGGATGCAGAGATACCGAGAAAATGTACTTTTAAATTTAAAACGTTACTGTATAACTCCTTTGAAATGTTTTTCACTCATCACTTGACTGGGAAGCATTAGATCATCTCTTTAGCTCTATTTTTTTCAGATATATTCTTTTTTTAACTTTGACCTTGACCTTTGACCTTGACCTTGGCTCCAAAAGTTAATCATCAGCGGCATGCTCCCAAGATTAGTTCAATTCCGTCCACACACACACATCCATACACACAGTTAAATTGATTGAGATTTACTTCCTGGAGACTAACTCTAACCGGGTTATTACTTCCCTAACTCTAACTCTTAAACTTAACCTAAATCTAAACCCTAATGTTAGAACATGTTGTCAAGATAAGTCCCCACAAACAGAATGAGGTCCCCACAACATGCGTAATACCTGGAGCTCACATACACACCCGACACATTCTTGTTCTTCCATTTTAGTGTGGACACTCATCGGTATAATACATTCCCTCGCTCCCCTTACCCAACCTTAACCATCACAACCATATGCCTACTGTGAAACTAACCTAAACCTAATTCCAACCCTAAAACCAGATTTAACTTTGAAAAAGTAAGGACTGGCCAAAATGTCCTCACTCTGCTGAAAATGGTCCTCACAAATACATAAAGTGAAGTACAAATACACACACACACACACACACATTTCTTTGTTGACCTCCGACCTTGACCTCAACTCATTAGCGATATTCTTTCATTCAAATTCCACACACACACACACTAGAATAAACTGTTATTCCACGGTATCAGATGATGTCAGTCTGCAGCAATTGAAGGATCGATGTAATATCGATGTGATATCATGTGAAACCACAACATGAGGTTTATTAATACATATTATTGGTGATTTGGTCTCATCATGTCGAGTCTCTGTGGTCCAAGCGGTGCGATCGTGTAGTTTCCGACAGGACTTGAAAGCAGCCTTGGTTCCTCCCACTTGTTGCAGCAGCAGCAGAGAAACGCCCCCTCCTACTCAGCGTGTATTTAAACGACTGTCACACAGACACAGACACACACACAGTAACACTACTCTGATCATCATCAAACACACAACATGGCTGCACACCGGGTCATCGTCTACGGAGGAAGGGGTGCTCTGGGCTCCAAGTGTGTCCGGCTCTTCAAGTCCAAAGGCTGGGTGAGTGAGCTGCAGCCGCCCGGTGTAGCTGTGGGCTCTCTGTGATGCTAATTGCTAAGCTAACTGTCAGTGTGTGTGTGTGTGTGCGTGCGTTTGAGCAGTGGGTCGCTAGCATCGACATGGCAGCCAACGAGGAGGCGAGTGAAAACGTGATCGTGAAGATGAGCGAGTGCTTCGCGGAGCAGGCTGGACAGGTGGGATGAACGCACGATGCTAGCAGAGAGCAGCTAACAGGCTAAAGTTCAACTGAATCAATTCAAAACAACATGTCTTATTAATCATTCATTCGTTTACGATCATAAATGAATTCATTCTGTGTTGTTCACTGTTTTCCTTTGCTTTATTGATCCACACATCTGGGAAATTCAGCTGTTGCAGCAATGAATGAGTATATAAATATGAAAAATAAATAAATATATAAAGGCCATAGAATATGAATAATAAGTGCAGAGTATGTCCATTGTATACTCTAACTGTAGTTGTTTGTATAGACATGTTATAAAGTAAAGTGCAGTACAGGATGATTTGCACGAGCAAGTAGAATAAAACCACTTGTACACAGATACACGTAAAGTTATTTTCTGTTAGAAATGATGCAGATAAGTGCAGCGACATGAGAAGTAAAACCAGTGCAGTATTTTATTTTACATTTCAATAAAAGGGCAAAGTCGTATTTATGCTCACACCCATCTGCAGTTATCATACACTATGTGGACAAAAGTATTGGGACACATCTCTTAATCATCGTATTCATGTGATTAACTGAGATCAAAGAAAACAGTGGTTACAACTTTTACCAGAGGAAACGGTTTATAACATCATGGAACAGTGTGTCAATGTTTAAAGTATTTGTACATAAAGGGGGAACCAGCTCTATATGAATGCATATGGATTTAAAATGAGATGTTATAAAAGCTCCTGTAGGTGTCCCAATACTTGTGTCCATATAGTACATATTATTATGTGACATTAATAATGTATGAAATGTAAAATGTATCTACCCTAACTTTTACAATAAGCAGCAATACGATAAAACAGCAAATCCTGACAGTTGAGAACCAGAGAATTTATGGTCTATTGAGAAATTTCTTGATTTTGAAACTTAGAGTCTTGACGTCAAGACCAATAACTGCATAAATGAGGTAATTATTACTTTATTCAGAACATTGCTGGTCTGTTGAAAAAAGTTTAGGCTAAAAAACGTAATGCCCAAACTGATTTAATTAATAAATAGTTGTGTGACACAGGTAACATCTTAAACCTCAATAATATTTTCAACAGCTTAGTAACATGTATGACAGAGATTAAAAGAAATCTGGAACTTGAGAATCATGTTTCTGTTTCACATGACTTTTTTTTACGGTTTTTAATCTCTTTCCTGTGACATTAGTCCCTTCGCTGCTTTGTTCTCTGAAGTCGTCACATGTCCCTTTTGTGTCTGAGCTTTTTGAGCCTTTAAAATACAATAATATACACTTTTCATTTAATAAAGTTTATTAGAAACATACGGACACTTTTGTTAAAGTCTAATCTTAATCTCCTCCTTGTATCTGTATCCTTGTACCACCTGAGAAGCATCGAGCGTGTCCAGGTGACGTTTGAACACCAGGTTCCTCGGCTTCGTGAAAAGATGTTTGCAGACGTCTCTTTGTTTTTATTCGTGCAGGTGACGGCAGACGTGTCCCAGTTGCTAGGGGAACAGAAAGTGGACGCCATCTTGTGTGTGGCCGGCGGATGGGCGGGAGGGAAATGTAGTTCCAAAGGTCAGAGTTCAACAACCTCTTGTTTGTCCTCAACATTAATCATCAGCCATTTATTTCCCTGCAGCTCAATAAATTGCACTTATGTAATTTTATTCTCTAAAGAAGTGTGACAAAAATTATCACCTTTATTTTTTTCCTTAATTATATAAATGGCCGTTTTGTCTCTGTTTTGGATCTTGTCAGACGTTCAAGTACATAAAATACATACTTAATCTTTCTGTGTTATTTTAATATTGATCATGCGTGTTGTTGGGTAGACGTGCGACAAAAGCCAACTCATTACAAAACTGAAGTGTGAACAATGACATTGTCTTTCGGGGGATTACTTCTGGGATCGGTGCCAGAGTGGAGGAGACTCCAGGAAATTTCTGGTCCCTGCCAAGAAATATTTGGCTTAATTTTCCCCTTTTGATAAGTGGCAGTCTGTCATTTCTTTTACACTTTGGTTTTTGTGTCGCTGAAAGAAGACAAACAAAATACAACATGTTCATTTTTGAGCTTTACACTTGCTGGTGGTGGTTTGGTTATATGTTTCCCTGCCTTTTTATAGACTGAAGCTTTTTGTAACGGACAAACATTTTTTACCGACATTTTTAAAATATTCCTTGTTGCCAAAATGGCCCTGAATGGAACACATTATGTTTTCGATTAAATATGGTGGCTCCACAGAATTAAGTAGACCGGCATTCAGCAGATTTCTACATCCAGCAAGACCCAACAATTTAAAACCAAATCAAGCTGTATCAAATTATACACTCACAGATATCAGTCCTCTATAATTTGTCAGATTTCAAAGGGTTTGTCCCAGTTCTTCCATCAACATTCATGGAAATCAGTTCAGTCGTTTTTTAGGTCAAACTTCTGACAAACAATTCAACACTTTCTCCTTCCTTTCTAATAATTTTCCTCGTTTTTCTCAGATTTATACAAAAACTCAGATCTTATGTGGAAGCAGAGCGTTTGGACCTCGACCATTTCCAGCCACCTCGCCGCTCTGCACCTGAAACCCGGCGGCCTGTTGACTTTAGCCGGAGCGAAAGCGTCTCTCTCAGGAACTGGAGGTGAGGCACACGTCTGTGGTGTTTACCCTTGTTGTCGTGATGACCCCGGTTTGGCTGCGTGTCGTGTCCGGGTTCCAGGCGGACTTTGATTTACCGGAGGCAACATTGTGCATACGTCTCTGTTGTCCAACCTGCCAATTCAAATAATGTAGGTAATGAAAGGCGCCGCAGGGCTCTGACCGGGGAATCGACACACTGATCAGGGGCACGGCCGAGCTCACACTGATGAAAACATCGGGGGGGTGGAAGGTGTCGATAAAATGGATCCGAGAAACAAAACCAGCACAAAAGAACCAGGGCAGCTAATGAGATCACAGGCAGCACTGGGACTCGGTGGTTAGGGACTCGGTTTCATAAAGAAAAAATCCATAGTTTAATTCTCAAAATGGCTTATTTGTCCATCAGGAGACATATTGTTCTGTGTCAGTAACTGACTCAAGTCCGATCTGCTCACACAGAGAGAATAGAAATTTCCAAATCTCACTGCCTGGAGTTCATTAAAGCTGCTGAAAACTACAAAAGATTCTAAATATGATAAATTAACGGAGCATTTATCGGAGCAAATTTAGAAAAGTATAATAATGACATATACCATGTGACTTCCAGCTCTGATAAATGGTAACCTGCTATTTTGATTTATTTTCTGAAACATTATCAACGTTACCAAAGGATCTTTAAAAAGGCTAAATTTGGCTCATATGTATTTTAGACGTTGATAAGTCTTAAATACCATAAAATGAAATGTGCTAGTAACATGTTAACAAATATTTGCACGCTGTCATAAAACTATAAGCAAGACCAACCTGGAGCTGATATCTGATCTGATACCCTGATATTACACTCAATCAATACTCAAGCAATACAGCTTAATGACCACATCACCAGCCACTGGGGCTTCGGTCTGTCCCCATGTGATGTGCGATGCCCTACACCCCCCCCCCCCCCCCCCCTCCCCCTCTCCTGCTTGTACCTAAGCCAACTGTGTGATGGGCTGTGATCCAACTCCACAGCAACACAAACCCCCGGCTCAGCAGCTGAGCCCGCGAGCTCATTGGCTCCGGACTTAGTGAGGGAATGACTCAGCAGTTGTGGCTGCACACACATTGTCCACATGGACGGAGCCGGTTAACTCCCCTGAAACAGACTGAAGCTCCGGGTGTCCTTTGTTCTGCAGTGGTTGTATACTGCAAGAGCAGCTTCTATAGAGATTGTGATGTGAAAATTATCACAGAGAAATCTGTTTATGTGAAGCCTATATAAATGAGTCATTGAACATCAACTGGTAAGAAATATAACCTATAATATAACACTTTAACTATGGGATGATTAAGAGATGAATGTGACTTCTGAATCAAATCAAAGTTTATGAAAAATCCAGTTAAATGCGGGAAAACAAACATTAGAAACCAAATTATGGAGATTTTCTTCAACCCGTTATGTCTATTATACAAAATTGGGTTCTGTTGGAAAAGCTGCAGACGAAGAGATGGATTTCCAACCTCGTGAGTGAGTTTGTGATAATCCTGATCTCCGAGTTAAAGGTTAAAGACCAAATGGAGAAGACTCCTCATGTGACATGTGATGGGGTTTTCTCCCATAATCTGCGATTATCCTCCAAGAAATGCAGAAAATAACCTGCAACAATCGACTGGACGGCAAACGAGCTCAGACATTATTGACTCCACCTCACAGAGACACAGGGGGCGGGGATTAAACAAGTCAGCAGTGCAGACATCTAATCAGAGTAGAGCAATGAGACACCTCCACTGGACAGAGACTCTTTTAAAAGTTCCAACTTTGTCTAATGATAAATATCTACATTGAGATGGTTATATTTCTTTAAGTCTGATTAAATCACTGTTTTCTTTAACCTTTTCGCCTTTAACTCGTGCTTCTTTCCTTTTTTCTTTTTTTTTTCATGATTTCTGCTTTTAGAGAAAAACAAAAACTTGAAAGAAAAAGTATTGTCACCACCCCTTGTTCCTATTGGTCGGTCTGACGCAGGCCTATCACGAGACGGGTCGAAGGGGGTTGGGCAGATGCTCAGCATTCTTTGGGAAGCCTGTTTAGATTTTTCTTTTCTTTTTATGGAGGCGGGGGGGGACAACTGATTCCAGATGCTGAAGTTATTAACACCGGGTTCATTCAGTGCAAAGATGTAGTGTGAACGAAACCAACTAACTTCAGAAAAGAGAACAAGCACTTGACACATGATCTGTCCACCTGACCACTCTCTGCTAAATCCCTCCACTCCTGTGCACAGTGTGTGATACATGTGAAGTCCTGTGTGCTGCCTTTGCTTTCAAAAAACTAAATGTTCCATCTGGGATCCACAGGCATGGTCGGCTATGGCATGGCCAAGGCGGCCGTCCACCAGCTGTGTCAGAGTCTGGCAGATGAGAACAGTGGGATGCCATCGGGAGCCGCCGCTGTGGCCATATTACCGTAAGTACTGCAGGGCAAATGGTGTGTGCACACTTGGTTGTGATGCTTCAATGGCACCATGGTGCGTGGCAGATGGGACATAAGTGAAAAATCTATATCTCAACATGTTCGTAGCTTGAAAGTGACTAAAGTTTACAGCTTGCTCTTCTGTGGGGGAAGGGGTCTGTAGCATCGCCCTCACACATACAGCATAATCCCATTGACCTACAAGATGTGGAATATTATTTAAATATAAAATCAGTTGCCGTTGTGTTTCCACCAAGTCTGAGGTTGTGTCCTTGTCTTGTCTTCTGTATGTTAGTCCAGTTCCAAACCACCTGCACTATTTTTCCCTGAAGGTAACAGGCTTCTGGAATTACTACAAACAAAAGGCTTCTCTCCCAGAGACACCTGCGTCTGTCTGTAGCCCATCTGTCTGTAGCTCATCTGTCTGTAGCTCATCTGTCTGTAGCTCATCTGTCTGTACAGAGATTTTAGTGCAGAGCTGAGTGGAAGTATTTGGTGCAGTCTCATGCAGGACCTGTGCTGTAAAGTCTTATCAAGTGCTTTAGGTTAGTTAAGATCAGAAGTGAAGACAAGCATGGCACATTTGAATAATTTCATATTCCCAATACTGGAAAATATCTACATTAATACAGCAATTCATCTAAGAGTATATTACTCAGCCTTTAACATGCATTTGGTTTTAAAAAGGATAACAGTTTCCTTGAAGTCTCTAAAAAGCATTGAATTTCATTTGAAACGTGTGCAGATCACAGGGTTGTTGTGTTTGTGAAATCAGTTGTGTGTCTTTTTTTGCAAATGAAACAAAAGATACACAACCTTCAACCATGATGGTGAAATAAAAGACGACAGTTGATCTGTTTTCCCATGGATGGAGCGAGTGTTGTTTTGATATCCTATTTCGTTCACTGTTATTGGTAGAAAACAGATTAGTTACATTAGAAAAACAGGACAAACTAACAGTCTGACTTTATTTATCTCCTTTTCCTTCTTACCCATTGTCACGTTTTGTGCTTTAGGAAGAAAAGAAGTCTCTTATATTTACTGTAGCATAGAAAATATAGCTCACTGTAGCTTTAAAGGCACCAACAATGCTCACAGCCAGTGGACGGAGCGGAGATGAAAGCTATTGTGCCGTAAAAGCTGTGCCACACACTCCTTTTGTTATGTTCAGCGCATAAGTGCGAGGTGAAGATAAGCCGCGGGAATAAAAGATGGATAAGGCTGCCAGTTTCACCCCGGTACATCTCTGCTTGTGCACATGATCTGTTTCAGATGAACGACTCGCACCGAGGCCTCTCATCATCGCACTTGTCTCTTTGCTTTCTGCTTTTAAACCCAGTGTTTCTGCACCGTCATCGTGAAACACTGAAAATGGTTTTTTTTCAGGGGTGGTTCTCATCTGCCGAGCTCTCTTTGGCTGCATTTTCCAGCAGAATGGGGCCGGACTGCCTCTCCAGCACGCTGTCACATCTGCTCAGCATTAGCCCCATGACTTGCATTTCTGTTTACAGCCTCCACCCCCCCCCAAACCTTTTGAGCTGCTGTGTATATGTGCACCAACACTCTGTAGACGTAGAATGTTCCTGCAAACGCCTGAAAACGATGGAACGGGGGTTTTCAAATGCGTTTGACACAAATAAATTACATTTTAATGAACGTTACCATATCGAAAATGTAATATCATATTTTTCTGTATTCATGTTGTTGCCTTATGGGAGATAATCATAGCCTGCATTCGTTTAGATTTAGTGAAGATGCTAGATGGGTAATAAGCATCTGGATTATTCAGAAGAAAAGAAAAACAGATGATTCTCAGGCTCTGAGATGTAAGGAGTGGGTTTCATGCTATATTTATTTCCTCTGCTTCAGCTCCAGCTGCTGACGCCATCGATAAGAGGCTAAACCTCATTTACCTCATTGAAACTCCGCCTGCTTCTGTTCCTTTAAGTGATATCTGAAGTCATCATCGTGGAGACATGATAATAAAATGGCAACATGACGCAATTGATTTAATCTCCGTCCACACGAGGCCTGTGTTCGGTGCTGTTTGAGTGTGTGTGGATGGATGCTCCCAGGGCTCCTCCCTCTCTCCCCCCCGACCTCACTCTCACGTCATCTGGCTTCATTTGGCAGGGTTACCTTGGATACGCCGATGAACAGGAAGTTCATGCCAGACGCAGATTTCAGTTCCTGGACGCCGCTGGAGTACATCGCAGAGTGAGTGCAGAAGCAAATGATGATTCAACAGTGTCATTTTATACTTTCTCATTTTAGTGGCTATGATTAACGCTTTGGAAATGACAATTTTCATGTTTTTTGTCAATGTAGCATCACAAAGTTGATTTCTTATGTTCTCGTCCTTTTTAAAGATGGTTAACATTTAAATCTATGACTTTTCCTATTTCCTGTATAAATCTCTGTGTTGGGAGCTTCATGACTAAAATTCACCCACCAGTATATTTTTTCAGTCACTTGCTCTCAAAATGTGTTAAAGTTACAAAAACATCAATATAAAGTCACTAAATGAGCCCAGAATACAAAGTAAATCGACCGGTGGCTATGTTTTCGTTTTAGATGGACAGTATAGATTGTCTGTCACGTTTTACACAGTAGGTGTGAAATATTGATATTGATCTTTCTATATTAAAAGTGTCAAGAGTAGCTGTTTTTCAGACTTAATATGAAGGAGAGTAAGTCTCCTTTGAGGTTGAAGTGGTCGCTGCCTCCTGGTGTTTGCTCACATGCATTTCAAATCAGAGAGTTTTACTCAACTCCCACAAGATGGATGGATCCACACTGACCTGGCACTGCAGTAACACTCAGAGGCCCAACTTGTTACTTTCCTATCTAGAACACGTTTCTATCCATCATAGCAGTTCATCAGATTCAAGAATGTCATTATATTTGACTTTTTAATAAACTACAATGACAAATTGATCCAAGTATTTGTAGGTATCCAACTTTTCAGCAATTCTAAAAATGTCACATTCAATCAGTGCTTTAAAACTGGAAAAAATGGAATTAATAATTCAGATTGTGTTATTTCACAGTCCAAACTGTGTTGTGAGAGCACTACAGCTCTTCTGACTCCACGCTGGGTCCATTTAGACGGAGGGTTGTGTTGATTTCCACAGTGTTTACACCCCGGGTACCACGGGGGAGATTAGATGGGATTTGATCCAGTTTGATAATCCCTGAGGAAACAGATGAGTGTGAGAACGAAAATAGAAAGAATCAAGCTGGAGGGAAGTGGAAGTCTGTCCTTTATCGTCCCTTTTCTTCTTCTCCTCTTCTTACTCTGCTACTCATTACTTAAAAGAGATGGTTCATTTGTTCAACATTCAAACATTAGTTATCCTCTGTTCACTTAAATATTGAAACACTTTTTTTATTCATAGAAGATCATCGTGATTGTCTACTCAAGGCTCTAGTGTTATATATATATATATATATATTAACTCATATTTTAGCATAGCAGTGGAAAATACCAGCTGCAAGTAACCCTGGGAACAGGAGTTAATGCTGGTTCCTAAAGTAGCTCGAGTTTTACTGGTTAAAATGTATGATTATTAAAGTTCTTATATTTGTATTAGTAGTTCCTAAAAAACACATACACACTCTGAAGAAGAAAATTGTTTTTGGAATTTAACAGTCTTAATTTCCAGTTGTATTCATCACCAGTTGTTTGTTCTGTGGTAATTTAACCACTAGGACCAACAACCACCGATTTCATTTCTTTGTTTTCCTGCAGAATGTTCTTCAACTGGGCCACGGACGTGAAGCGCCCGGCGTCTGGAAGCCTGATGCAGCTGCTGACCTCCGGAGGCGAGACCCAGGCTGTGGCCGCTCAGTAGAGGACAGAGGGGAGAGCTGTGGAAACGGTGAGGGAGGGAGAGATAAAGATGGATGGAAGCAGAGAGAGGGAGAGATGGGGAGATGGAGAAGCACAGAGATGGAGACTGGAGGAGGAGGAGAAGGAGGGTGTGGGGAGTCGGAGTGATGAAGAAGGTTGGAGGTGAGGAAGAGAGATGGTGACAGAGGGGAGCTAAATAAAATGAGGAGGAGGAGAGGGGACGGCCAGATGGGTTTGTTTTGCAGAGGAGAGGAGAGGAGGGCTTTCTTTGAGAATGCAGCCTCACAGCGCCATCTAGCTGTGGATCCCTACATGTATCCCACTGTAGCGGTCAGGTTGTGTCTCGTCTGTAAAAATGGTGATGCACCATTGGCCAGTTTGGGATGCACATTCAAGGGTGATCTGCTTTTATCAACTTTAAAATATTCAAAAGATCAGTGTTGTGAAAATGTCTTAAATAAAAAAATGTGTGTCCATCTTGGTCAGGCCAGAATGGAAGCAGCCTCCAAGTGAGATGCATCTAAAATCTATGATATGATATCATAAGTGTTTTTTGTCTAATGTGGGAAAATGAACAAGTCTCGAATGGACTTTTTATATATTTTACCTGACGTCTCTGTCCCCACGTCCCTCTGAAACGCCTGTGACAGTCCCCCCCCCCCCCCCCCCCATGTCCACCCTCTGTCCCGTGTGAGATCCCTTTTTAGTTTTCCAGCGTCCCTGAAGGTCGCCTGCCACCGCGGAGCCTCTGAAATCAAAGAAAACCGCTGTCTTCTCTCAAACGTACAATAAGTGGAGTGGCCTTACTTTATGTTTGTATCCGTCAAGTCAAAGTGTCCTTGGTGGGAAAAAAAGGCTGCTCTGTTCCTGTGGGTTTTCTAAGTCGTGTATTGTAACCTTGTCAACATTCACAATAAAGAGTAACAACAAAAAAGATTGATTTTGAGGTTTGAAAAGTTCATTGTGGAAATTGGGAACAAAAACAAAACGGTTTCACTTCAAGGTCATTTAGTTTCAGCTTCAGAACTTTGGATCATACGTGTTAACACAGGATTCATCATAGTTTAAATGTGAGGTTTACTGTAATTTCTATCTGCCAATTTTTCAATTTCTAAATCTTGAAATTATCAGTAATGGTGCAAAACGGGACAAATACATGAGTCGTGCAGGACCGGTATTCAACCAAACTAATTAAGATGAGTTGCATATAAACAAACTAATACAGCATCAAACTATCATATATGAATCTGATATTCTGGAATTGTATTGTTTACTTCTAATAATCCAATTAGCTGGTGAGTATTTTAAGTATTGAATATTGTTTTCAGCAGATTCCATGAAAAGTTCAGAACCAACAGGCATGAAGTTTAGTTCTTTAAGATATACGATAGTGTGTGTGTGATTCTGTCTGTGACTGTGTGTGTGTGTCTGTGCGTGCGTGTGTATTTTGTGTAACTGGAGATCACAGATCAGTAGGATCAATTAATTGTAAGTCTCGACCTTTAACTATGTAAAGTGCGTTAAGATGAGTTGTATTATCATTTTGCGTTACACAAATAATTTGAATAGTTAGTTTTGGGTGATTTGTTGAATATCAGCCAAGTTAATTGAAAAACCAAACTTAACTCAACAGCCTGACTATATTTCCAGCCACTAGATGGAGCCCTTTCCTCAGACTCCTGCACTGCTGCACTGCACCTCAGTGTTTTCCACCTCCGCTTTAATCAAATGGGAGTTAACACTGGAGACGAACACGCGCTGCCATGCATGCACTGTATAAAAATAACGTACAGAAGGGCCCTTTGGTATCCAGGCTCCTGCACCGAGCTGATTGCTGAGCATCCTGGGCCCTTTCACCTTGAAAATGCAAATCTCTCCTGCAGCGACATCTGGGTACACATCCATTTAAGAGTTTGGATTATGACGAATAGATTATTTCACAGGCACATTCCTCTTTTGCACAAAAATGCTGTTGTTGTTCACGACCAACTCGTATATTCACCCTCGGCCGGGGAGCACAATGCACATAAATAGACTTGGGGGCAGCTGCTGGGCCTTAGTCTTAAACTGCACTATTTCTCCCGGCTGGCCACAGTTCCTGGGGACTATATGGCTGTTGACAGGCCCAGTGCAATAAATCACCATGCTGAGGATTAATAGGAAAGAGCAAAGCGCCCCAGCTCACTGTAGCTGATATGTATTTATTCTAGGTGGCATAGCAATTCATCTCAGTGTGTGCACGCTGTGTGTGTGTGTGTGTGTGTGAGGGCCCGAGGCGAACTCAACATGTCTATGCATACATTACCTCCCATGATGCCAGCACTATAGAGTGATTGCCCATGGGGATCGAGTCAATGTTTATCACAGAGAGCGTTTCACCTGATCAAAGATTACCGCTGAGACGGAGCGTGTTGTTCCCGATTCCGCTCGGGCAGAGAAGTTGTCACCCAGCGAAACACAGATGCTATTGTTTTCTGCAGCGTCAAAACCCACGAGCAGCAAATTATGTGTGTGTGTCACAGGTGCAGTGAGGGTTTGCTAAAGAGAAATTTACCCAGACTGCACTTCTCCAACGTGGCATCTCATCTGCAGAGTGGAGCATTTGAAGAGAGGACAAGTGATTTGAACCGATTTGAATTATCCGACGTCTCCTTCGCTCGTGGTAAACAAGAAGCGGAGTCTCGTCAGGTCAACGGCAATATGGATAAAACCTTGAGGTCTGTTTTCATGTGGTGAATCCCATCGCCTCTCAACTGGGAGAATGCGATCATGACATCACATCTTTAGCCTCCCATCATGACCCACGGTGTCCTTTCTGCTTATCCTCCTCGTGACCTTTGTCGACCAACGACTTCCTGTCATCTCTCAACTCGAAATCCTCCAAAGGCAGAAAACTCGCCCAGAATAAGGACAAAAAATTAATGTTTCATGCTTTCAAAGAACAAAAAGTGTTCTGTACTTTCTGTGCAGTTCAGTGCGTCCGATTCGATCATGTATGAGCAAGTGATGCTCTGTGATTTGAGGTCTTTCCACCAACAGCACACACTGTTCTCCTCAGCCCAGGATATTAAAGAAGAAGCTGCAGGAATATAAATGTTAGAGGGAAAATTGGTAATGGGCTGCAAATGTATTTAATCCCATGCAATAGTTTATCTATCGGTCCGAAACATACATTATATACATCTATATATAAATACATATTATTTTATTCTTACTAAGAATTCAACATTGGCCTAAAAAATGTATATGAAATAAATAAACATAATTAGTTGTTATCAGTGTAGATTAGAGCCAATGTCAATCGTATTTAAAAGCTTTCATAAAAATTAAAGTTTTAAGAAGGGATTTAAAACAAGCTTTAGAAAATTAGTCTGAGTTCAATTAGAAGCAAATTCCAAACTGTTTGGGCAGCTACAGCTCAGTCACCCTTATGTTACAACTACACACAAATTATAGTTTTACAACAAAACAATTCTTCGTTGCAAATTTATGGAAAGTGCTTCAGAGGATCTTCAGAGATCACATCACAAACACATGGACCCTGCAGGTCGCTGCCTTCTGTGTCTGCAGCTCCACTGTATTCTGTGCTTGATCCTGATAACCAGCAGGTTGTGTGTCTGTGAAACCACCGAGCTCAGCATGAAGCTGCTGCTAACGTGAGGTCAGACCGACTCCTGACTTCATGCATATCATCATCTCCCTTAAGCCTCTTACTCTCTCTGTAAATAAATACATTTGTTTTTACATATAAATGTATGGAAAGCAGAATAAACACAATGTTATTCACCCAGTTCAGCCACATTATTCTCACAGGTAACTGGTTTTAATGCTGTGCCCGGCTGGTTTCGATGGTGTTCTTCATATCAGACGCTGGTTTATGATTTCTTCTTTCCCTCCACGTGTCGCGTGTGAAACCCTTTAATGGATTGCACCTCACACGGAGGGAACCTGGGATAGCATTAGCTTTATTGACAGAGGATTGAGGCTTTTCAAGCGCAGCCTGTCTCAGTGATTCATTGTGTGAAGAGAACAGGGAGAAGAGCAGCGTCCAGTCCTGCTAAGATGAAACCCCTGGAGGTGAATTCCCTGATTAAAGCCCCACACCCCCCCACCCTCCATTCAAATCCACGCAGGTTTCTTTGTGTGTGTGTTTATGTATGTGCATGTGCCGGTGTTCCCACGTGCATGTGGTTTCACTCGTGTGTCGTGTTACTCGTGTGAATTATTGTGGCTTTATGTGCAGTCTGGGTTCATGTTAGTGTGAGCCTGCATGTGCTTTTACCTTGTACATGTTTGTGTATACATGTGTTGTGGTTGCATGCTTGCTTGTGTGCACTGTGCATGCATGTAGTCATGTTTTATGTATCTTGTGTATTCAAGAAGCCATAAAAAAACACCTTTACCGTATAGCTTTACCCTTTTCTGGCATTTCCTTGATCTTGATGTTTTACATCTTGATCTGCAGATTTATATTAATTGCATTGTTAATTTCTTTTCTCTTATCACGTCTGGTAGGAATCTTCTAATCACAGTTCTAATAAGTTCAATATAAATTAAGGCTAGATTGTTTTTCCTGTCTGGGCCTTTGTATGTGTGTGTATTGTGCTTGTGTGTTAACGTCATATCTGCAAAATGTTTCTGTTCATGCATGTTGACCTTGTGTAAGTAGTATTTGTGTATACCTGGTGTGTGTGTTTGTGTGGGTGTGTGTGCATCAGTTTTATAAACGTGTATCCCCGTGTGTTTGTGTGTTGTAGAGGTTATGACTGAGATGGCGGGACGCCATGTGGAAGCCATTGGGACCTGGAGCGGCAGTGAACATGGAAGGTGAGGCCAGATGGTAGTGGTTATCCTCTGGCTGCTCCGGGTAACCTGACCTGCAGGGGAGGACCCCTCTGCCTCCCAAGGACCGGCCGACACATGTGTTGCGTGAGAGTAAGTCGCCCAAAACTCAGGAACCGCCTCTCGGCTTCCTGACGGCCTGTTCTCATAGCCGGGGCTGTTTTTTTAACCGAGGATCTAAAACAACAAACTAGAAAAACTGGATCAGACGGGAACAGTTCAGGGACAGGACCAGGAGGTCTGGAGACGATGGTTTCAAGAGTCTGGTTCATGTGTTTATCTGTAGAAGCACTTTACACAGTCAGAATCATATAGAATGCTCTCGTCATGAATTCTTACTGTTTAACTTTTACATTAAATGTTCATTTCAGTACTTCAGTAAATTTTTTCATTTACAGCACTACTTTATCTACAAATCAAATAAAAAAGTAAATTAAATACATTTTGCTGGTAATATTTGCATTTGAATGCAGGATTTTTACTTATAATGAACCGTTTTCACACAGATCATTTTACTTTCGATCCCTCAAAACTAATTTTAAGAAGATGAAATTATCTGTATGTAATAATAATGTGTTTTCCCATCAAAAACCCACTCACCTTATGAGTCACAAACATCTGATAACATTTAGAATGTTATCTTAGCTACAAGCGCTATTCACCCTGTTGTCCTATGTACTAAAAAATATTCCTAAAATCGAATTTACTCCTCATAAACAATAATTTCTACATTCAAAAGTGTGACTGCTGGACACAAGATGTCCCCCAAGTGTCCACTTTACGATCCCCACAGTGTTCTAGTTTTGTATTGGACAATGATTGTCTCTAATTAAGTTGTGATGTGATTAAATCCTGTTCATATGAACTACAAACACAGTTTGCAGCAGCTACACCTGTAAACAATGGTATCACAGGTTTAAAGACTATTAGAGGGAACAGTGCACAGAAGGAAAGTAAAATTCATGAAGAATTTTTCCTCATCAGTCTATTTCTGTTAAAGTTAAAATCACCCGGTGTAATAAATCATTTATAACCAGCTGTATTTCCACAGAATGAATGTTTCATGCTCCTGTGAATCCAGTTTTCCAGAGCTGTTGCCCGCTCGGCCTCTAGATGGCACTAAGTCATAAGTGAACCTGGGAGCCATGGCAGCATAATTAAAATTTGAGTGATAAGTTTTTGATTTAATTAAATGCCCCTCAAGCCGGTAACTCACAGCGCGGGGTTGGGCGTGCATAGAGAACTTATTTTTTTAAACGGGCAACATCAGGTCCAGTGTCTCATAAGATCAAGGCGGCTCTGGATGCTACTCAACATCTGCTCAGTGAGAGGTGAGCCACTGCTGGAAAAATCCATGTCGATGAATAAATGATGGGCTGATGAAGACCTGCTCCAGATATTCTTTCAATGCACACAATAACGGAGACCTCTGAAATTACTCAATGCAAAAAGAGAAAAAAAAGGCAAGAAAAAAGTGAGGAGGCTGACAAATCCTGGTGCAGAGAGAAAACACACAATGTAATCGCACACACGCAGGCGGGAAACGTCCGAGGCTCCGGTGTCTTCGGCTTGTTGTGATTTGTGATTACACTGAAGTTGTGTGGGAACGTGTTTTTTACTGGTCTGTCAGGAGCAACGACGCTTTCGCAGGAACAACAGGCTGACAGTTAGGTTTCTGTCAAACCTGGACTGTATATACTGTATATCACAGTCCTCCCTCTGAGCTCAGTGAAGGTGCAGCAGCAGCAGAAGTTGCAGAATCTGACAGTTTACTGTACGTCCAGTGGGAGACGCGGCTGCAGACTGTTTGTATGGGTGCTGGCTTTATGGAGGATTTTTTAACCACTTGTGAGAAGTGGAATCATAAGAAATAAAACATGCTTCTCTTTACAGACTAAAGATATTAAATGTACATCATCCAAACATATATTTACTACATCTAGTGTTTTATAATGTATTTAAACATGCACTTGCAGTATCTTTGCAGCATCCGGCAGTGTCTTATTCTATAACTTCACGCTGTTACAGCTGCGTAATTGCAAAGTTTTGTCTCAAATATATATATATAAATATATATCCACAGTATATCCTTTTTAAAAGCTATATTCTGAAAACCACACACTCATGTGGGGCAGAGCTGTCATGCTCTCTGCCGGTCGGGCCACTGGGGCAATTTGGGGGTTCAGTGTCTTGCTCCTTGACAAGTGAACAGGAGTCGCTGGCACTTAAACCACCAACCCTGCAATTAAAGAGGCACCCTCTGCACCTCGTGATCCTCGGCTCCGCGACAATATATATAAAGCTCGAACGACACTCAGTGGAGCGTGTACATCCACCGAGGCCCAGCCGGCTTCTTATGAAACCACATTTAAATTCACGTGATTCCTGGATTTTCATCTGGATCTTCACCAAATTGCTTCGACTCATCGATATCTGTCCCCTCAACTCGCCTGGCTTTTTATTTTAGATCAAGATCAATGAATTATTCTCTGAGAAATCAAGGAAAATGTTTAATTAAAAAGAAATATCTGATCTATATCCACAACGGAATTGAATGGGTTCTTTCATGACTCATAGTTCTTCCTGATACCAAGTTCCCCGATAATCCGTACAGTAGTTTTTGCAAAATCCTGCTAAATATCAAACCAACGACCGCAGACCAAACATAATCTTCTTGGTTGATGTAATAAAATGTTTTTATTTCTACCTTAAACCAATCCATTCATCATTTATTAGACGGAATCAGAATTGATCTACACATTTATTATAGGGATCTATTAGTGGTTGTTTATTATACAGTTGCTTTTATTGAAGTGCCTCTGGGTAACGCCCCAAAATATAAACAGTACAATGTAAATGCTTCTGTCTGAAGGGATGAAGGCTGACCACCTTGAAAGTGAATCGCCTCGTTATTGGGATGGTACCTGGGGTGCGATGGGATGAATGGGACGGGGGGGGGGGGGGATGGGTGGAGGATGGGCTGCCGTCACATGTGGCCCCTCCTCATCTCATCTCGTCTCTTCTGGGACAGCAGACGTCTCCCACCAGGTTTGTGTCCCTGGTTGTTTTTCAGCCAATTAGAAAGCAGGTGGAGCGGTTGTGTTTCAGATGAGGGACGAGCTCGACTCTGTGATGACGGAGGAAGTCGTTAGAGGAAGTGAAGCTTTAACCAAAGCAGGTGAGCTGCTGCTTTTACAGAACATGTGATAATGTAACGTTTAATGACATCCTCCATGTACGTGGAGCGGAGGAAGCAACGTTTGGATGTGTACAGCCTCTCCCCTGAGACAACCCCCCCCCCCCCCCACACACACACACACACACACACATACAGACACACACACAAATCCCTTCCACCCTGAATATACTGAGTAAAAGCATTGTTACCGCACCGTGATACACAACCTGGTTATAGACTTTTGTGTTTTCTGAGGTTGTTTATCCACCGTGGATGAACATCGAGGCCTTTGGGCTCCCAGCAGGGCGTCCAACTTCTTTTGAGTAACTTAATTCAAATACACGTTAGCCAACTGGGAACATAAATAATTCACGTCTCTGCAATTATCATATTCATGCAAAATGATTCGATATGAAGGTCTGAACAGTCAATCTGCATTTAGTAGGTAGATATTTATTCAGACATGCTGCTGTTCCTGCCACTGATCAGTGATAAGAGTAATAAAGAAAACTTTAATTGTGGTATTTTAACTTTAAACTTTACTTTATACTTCTACTCCACCACAGGTACATCTGTCTGAAAACAAAATTCAACAGATACTTCACAGGTTAAGATTTTATAAAAGGAATTTTCAAAGTATCCAAAGGTAAAGAATGTAATATCACAAAATGTACATTATGATGCATTAAGGTTATATAGAACTATAGATTTAACTGCATATAAATTACGCTTCTGTTTGAAAAAAGGTTGAAACTAATTGAAATACAGTGGTTTTATGGCACCGACATAATCACATCAACATTACCATGAATTTGAATATATTGAATTTGGTTTTACACCTCAAATTCAAATGTTTTAGAAATCTATAAAGAATAATTATATTGAATATCAAAACAGCCCAAACTGTATAAATTAAGGGAAGCATAGTTTAACAAAGAGAATTTCTCTAGTTTCCAGTCCATGCAGATGAGAAGTATTAGAACATGTAAATGTTCAGGACAATTGAGGAAACTGATGATGATGAGAACAGTGGGATTTGGATGAAAGCTCCAGAAAAGACAATAAGAGCTGAAACTGTCAGAAACTCACCAAGAAAACTAACAGATCAGTTCTGATATTACTTAATACTCCTACAGGTTATTCGTCCAATATTACAGATACTACTACTACTGCTGCCACTCCGGTGGTGGCACTTATACCTCAAAGTCTCATTTGTTACACTTTTTAATAAAGCCACTGGTTTTACTGCTCATGCTACTTCTTCATTTATCTCAAATACCTCTTCTGGTTCTAATAATGGAGTTTCCATTTATAAAGTGTATTAGTACGAGAGTTATTTGCCTCTCAGCGAGAACATCCAACAGTCAGTCTGTCAAAGTAGATGTGGGCGGACTCTGCAAGCAGCAGCCAGTCAAATCCAGGTCAGCGGTGGTGGTGGTGGGGGGGTTGGGTGTGTATTTGTGTGTGTGTGTGTGTGTTTGTACTTGTACAGATATCTTTGTGAGGACCATTTCTGAACCTCCAACCTACAGATTGAGGACATTTTGTGAAAGAGAGGACATTGTTTCTCTTTGTTTCTGGCTGATTCAGAGTGAAGACAAGATTTAGTTTAGGGTTAGGATTAATGTTTAATATTGGCAATAGGGGCCAGCGAGGGTCCTAACTAAAATACATGTACAAACGTGTGTGTGTGTCTGTGTGTGTGTGTGTGTGTTGGTTAAGGGAGGGGGGTTTACTATGCACTGGGCAAACGATGTGACTGAATTGAGAGTTTTCCATACAAGCAACAGGATCTAACCAAGATAAGCCTCTTGGGAGTCGTGCAGTCCTCTCTCAGGATGGATTATGCACACACACACACACACACACACACACACAACACAAACACACACACACACACACACACAAACACACACGCTCCTCTCACAGTCTGGCTGTGCACACACATCTGTCCACATGTCAGTTTCCCTGTCTGTGCGTCTGTCTCTGTTTTCCCCAGTCGACTTGCTGGGATGGCGCCTCCTGCAGAGAAACGGGTCCAAACGTTCCCAGTTTGGAGATTTTGCTGGTTCTCTCAGGTCTTTGTGGAAACAAGGTCTCCTCGGCGTTCCCCCCCCCCCCCCCCCCCCCCCCCCATACACCAAGCACCCTCCTACACATCTGTTTCTCATTTACATCCTGGGTCTAAGTTCAGTTAAAGAAGGGGGGAGGGAGGGGGTGTTAGGTGGGTGGGGTGGGGGGGTGGAATCAGAAACATCTTAAGTCTCCACCAGAAGTTTTTTTTTCCTTTTTTTCCCCACAAATAATTAAGAAGCTGTTTCCAAAAATTTCAAATGCAGCTTTTTAAAAACTTTACTAAAAAGAATAACGTTCACAACAAATGTGTGCAGCGATTATAAATTTAATTTACATCTAATATGAGACATTTCTTACAATTACTATCGTAGTCTTGAATTTATTAATGACTGATAATAATATAACAACAACATCAAATGCTTTATTAATCAAATATCATATATATCTACCTCGGATTTGTCAAATATATATTTCATTATAAGACTATGTTAGATATCATGAACCCAAATGCTGTCACCAGTCAAACCTACAGTAAAGATTATGGATCATGATTACATCTCCGAAGTATTACTGATTCTCATTTTAATCCAGTCAAAAGCCGAAATAGCATCTTTGAGCTACATGCTAACATGTGCATAACAATGTGCTTACCAATATAGACAAATCAAAATCAAAATCCAGCAAAAACTCTGAAACTGGATCAGGAATCAAGATTTTTTTTTATAGTTTATAATTTTGTATTGCTTTAATTGGGTCTAAATCCACTCTAGCATCTTTGAGCTACATGCTAATATCTGCATAACAATATGCTTACAATGACTACACCAACATACTTAAGTGTAGCTGGTAGCTATTCACTTTAACACGATCTATAGTGTTAGCATGCTAGTATTTGAAAATGTGCACAAATAACATCTAAGTATAACTGATTCTGTAGGTAATTGTTCATATTGGAAAATAATATTCATTCATCCAGTCGGCTACTAACGCTGATCTATTTCTGGACCGAGAGGCAACGGGCTGACATGGTCATCCCATAACTAAAAGGTTAAGAACATCCATGAATAATATTTGTGTACTCAATGTAAGATACAGACTTTGATTAGATTACAATGTGACACATTGGTCATTACTAAAACACAAAAATAATACCAGCTGACACAGACCGTATCTAAAATGCTGCCAGTCGTATATAGTAGTAAATTGGAGACGTCTGAAATTCAGTTTCAGACTCGTTAAAATGTCACTTTCACTTCTCTGTCTTAAACAAACCAGTGGTGTGTGACCTGCCTCTGATGCAAGACCCTGCAACGGACCCCGGCCCTGCAGACTCAGCCCATCGCTGGTTCTCCTGCAGCTGTGGTGCTGACTGACAAGAGAATATTACAAATGTCATTAACAAATAAAGCCAGCATCAGTATTTTAGTGAGAGTCGGAGCATCGTGTGCATCTATTATCTGCAGATAGGTCCGAGGAGCTGGATTCCTGCAGGTTCAGGTGGAGCTGACATGGCGGTCCCAACACCACACGGTCTTTACTGCCTTTGTTTCACCGAGAACCACCGAGCCAGGTCCAGCCGGGTCTGACATAAAACCAAAGTGGAAACAGCAGCGAGACATAATGAGAATATTACATAGGCGACATGTTTTTACAATATCATTTTTTTAAATTAACATTCACTTACTGTATGTATCGCATGGCTGCATAGTCCGAGAACCCCGTAATGATGCGCTCGGCTCCTTAAATTATAGATAATGTTAATATAATACAGTGTCCACACTTTAATTTGACCAGTGCTGTTCAGGATGCAGTATTTACAGTTGCATTAAAAGAATAAAGTGTGGAAAATGTGAAAATACAGATATTATGAACGTGGAGCAGATAATAAAAGCAGAGGTTTGCTACTGTAATGGAGGTTTATTACTCAGAGTGTAATCTAAGAGAGGTCCACTGTAAATTGGGGTTTTTATTATCATCATATTCTATTCTATCTTTCCCAAACAGGAGTAAAAGGAGCGTTTTACTGGGACTATTTTCAGATGTGGGTTTAAATATATTTTACAAACACATTTTTTAAGTAAGGATTTCAATCGTCAAGATTTAACAACAGATTAAATAACGTTTTTGATTGTTATGAATAAAATGAAGATATCTATTGATCTGGTATTATAAAGTATCAATGGCCTGATCTAATATGAGACATTTAACATGTAAATAAGTATTTGAAAAAATTATAACTTGAATTCTCATTCTGACTTGTGGGTTTTAAGGTGTTGGCTCTTACAAATATTTTATAAGACAAAATAATTATAGTTTATAGTGGTTTGGTAACTTATAGGAAAAGAAAACCTTTTAACTTCGACTGAAGCTGTGAAAGATCGTAGATTAAAACACAATGATGCCGAGCAGCAGCTATTCACACGTTCGACTGTGACTGAGTATTTTTAGTCGCAGCTTCTGTGAAACATACTTAAACATTTCAGTTGTTCTCGAGACTTTGGCCCGTTTGACCGCACAAAGGCATTTCTTCTTTTATTTTCCTAAATGAAGCGTTTCTTTGACTCCCGACTTTAAAGGAGCTCTCGTCCTTCATTATTCATGTTAATTTATGCAACAGAATACCCAACTAATACAATTTTGGAATATATAAGTGTGTCTTGGTCCAGAGTAATGAGATATGCCAATAATAATATGTAAATTATGTGAATTATTGAATAGGAATGACTGAGGATTTCTTATTAGTTTGCATGTTTATCTCTCAAATTTCCATCAATTTTTCAGAGTGCTTCTCGTGCCCCGGCCAATAAGTAAATCTAATCAAACACTGAAATCAATAATTCAGGTGTTTATGTGCTGTTGTGTGCGTGTGCACGTGTGTAGTACAGTAGATTTAGTTTGGTCTGCTCTTCATTTAGAGGCCGACGTCCCCAGAACTTTGTGAATTGAAGCTTTTGGCGCCGACTCCTCTCTAATAAACTCATGAATGATCTGAAATCAATGCAGTTTATTAACCGCTCACGGCTGATTATTGCTAAGTGCATATTTTAATTACTCTGCCCTGTCATTAGCTGTTGTAGCAACACTGTAAAAACACTAAGAGAAGCTGTAAATGTACACTGCTGAATACATATACAATATATATATATATATATATATATATTATATATATAAAACAGGAGCCTGTGGTGATCTTGTTAAAAAAAACTGTGCCAAATGTGTATTTTTTTTCTTCTTCTCCCTCTTCTTCTTCGTTCCCCTGCCTCATTTGCAATGATTATGTTATCAGGGCAGCCAGGCAAAAGGGTGGAGCAGACCATAATTTCAGTGCGGGATTAGGCAGAAATAACGAGGTCACCAAGTTACAGTTGCCATGGCAACGACACATCCAAGAACACAGGATGCCATTGCTTAAAAAAAAAAGAAGAAGAAACAGGGCCCAGGATTTGTCCTCTCTCTCTCTCTCTCTCTCTCTCTCTCTCTCTCTCTCTCTCTCTCTCTCTCTCTCTCTCTCCCCTCTCTCTCTCTACCTCTTTTTTCATCCCCCTCCCTCTCCATCTCCCTCTCTCTCTCTCTCTCTCTCTCTCTCTCTCTCCCATCCTCCTCCTCCACCCCGTCTCCGTTGTTTAGTTTTTTTTTAGGCAGCGAGGAGCGGAGGGGAGCAGTTCACTTTCACTCCCCTCTGTTTTCCAGAGCCTTTTGTTTCTGAACATATTCAGAATAATAAATTCACTGTTGAGAACATTTGCATCTTTCTGGTATTCATATTTTGGGAGAGGGTGGAGCGAGGGGGGGGGGGGGTCTGTGTGTGTTTCCTCTCATTCTAACGTGGCTCTACCTGCTCTATGAAGCTCATTAGAGAAATCCCTTCCTCACTCTCCTCACCCCGACCACCCGAACCTCCCACAGTCGTGAAAAAAAAGACACAACTCTGAGTTCTGCTCTTTTTCTTTTTTCAGGCTGAATTTAGTTTTAGGGGGAAAAAGAAGTCGAAGTCAGGAAATTCTGAGAAATAGGAAAGAATCGCTTTTTTTATTTATTTTTTTTCAAGGGGAAACAATGGATGTGCAGCCCTGGTCCGAGCATTGATTTGGATTGAAGTTGCCAGAAGCTTTTGGGCTCCTGTTCAAACACACATCTATTCCCATGTTGCACCTGGTTGCTGGTGAGACCGGAGCCCAGTAAAACCCAGTCAACGCCATGCAAAGTCCAATAATAAGCAGGCCTCCAGACAGCGTCCAGTCCGAGGCTGTAATTTCTGAAGCACTATTGATCGGGTTTGGGACGACGCCGATTTACACAAAGCCTCAGAAATAGAAGAATTGTTGTGGATGATACAAGGACACTGGCTGAACCTGGCAGAGGAAACACTGGGGATGAAATCAGCAGTGAACCGTGATGTGTGTGGGTCCATTTGGCTGCAGACTCTTAATAAGTTTGAATGATGAATAATATTGACAAAGAGTGAGAAGACAGTCTGCTCAGGAACATCCTGCAGTTTTCTCTATTTTACATTTCGCATTAGTCGTAAAGAACAGTGTAGAATACACATCATTTTATAATGTTTAAGATAATATAAATAAGTACAAATACATTATAAACTGTAAATGGTTCAGGATGTAAAAAATACAAAATTACATGTAAAATATCCTGGTACATATGCTCACAAGTATTTTTTACAGATTTGTATGTTCAATCTACTGTTCTTTGATTGTTATTGTTATTAAATACTCTTTAGGTTTTGCATTGGTGGAAAATGCAAATGTAAAAAGCTCAACATGTACATAAATTTGTGCTGGAGGTCAAAAGTATATCACAGCATATATTGATATTATACACATTATCATTTGATGTAGATAATATAGATTATATGTCATATGGGCTACTGGCACATTATTTATCTATCATAATATATATATCATGTATTTTGTTGGACTTTAAAAGATGACATGCTTAAAGATATAAAATGGGCAGTTAATTTCTTTTATATTTAACATATAAGCAGTAAACAAAAATCATTGTCCAGGTGATCATCAATGTGCAGTTATATATTTGCTTTTATATTATTACAACCATGTTTAACTGCTGTCGTTATTATTGTTTTACCAACCAGCCTCACTCATAGTTCCCACATACATTAAAAACACTTAGATCTGCTTAAACCTAGATTATAGTGTGTGAATATAATGCTTATAAATGGTAAATATGGAAACACGTAGCAAAGTATTGCCCACATATGTGTGCATGGTATTATACTTTGTACTTTATGCATTGCAGGCTTCATATCGCATCAGCACACACGAGCCTGTGGCTTGTTAGAGGTCAGCTGACCTGCATGGAACTGGACGTTGGGAGGAATCCAGAGCACCTGAGGAAACACACTCAGCAGCGGAAAGTACAAGTACAAGTACAAAACCTGAGTAGTCATAGTTGTAAACTTTTTGATTTGTTTGTTCTCCTGCCGTGTATTCCAGTCTCTAGTGGCAATAAAAGTTACAAGAACAAAAAGGAAACAATATTAATCTAAAGAGGCGAAAGTAGTAAGGTTGTTTTCTGAAACCAATATTCAGCCAATATCTGTGCTGGAGCCCGACCGATACTAATGTCAGGGTGGAACAAAATTGCAAAGCCGATATTTAGGCCAATGCTTTGTGTTTCTATATTAATTTCCAGTAAGTTCTGTTGGTCTGAATTCTAACAGCCTGGTTTAGTCTAACACTGGTGAAACAAGGCACAGACAGTCCTCACTGAATCTGCCTCTAAACCTCATTGTAGTTGTTTCACGTCATGGAGAAGAACGATATGAATTCTGGATTAACTCTCTGAAAGAATACACTTCTGCTCCCAAATTTTTTTTTTAATTGACCAACTAAAATAAAAAAAATCTCCTGCAATCTCCTTGAGCTTTTAAAAAAATGACTCATCCCTGAGCTGCTGTGTGTGTTGTATTATAAAGGTGCGGGGGGGGGGGGGGGGGGGGGGTGGGGGGGTGGGGGACAGACCACCACCACAGGTCACCACAGCTGCTCTCCACCATCAGACGCTGCTCCAGTCCGCCTCTTAAAAACACTTTACTTATTCAGCACTAAAACCCCAAAACTTTCCCCCCCGACCCCTCTCCTCCCTTCTCCCTCTCTTTCCTTTCTTTTCCTTTCTTTTTTTTTTACTCTCCAGCGGTTTGAAAATTGATCCTTGATACTAAATAGAGCAGCTTTAAACACATGCGTGGATTTAATTTGAATTAGGATGGTTGCGGCGTGATATCTTCTCTGTGTTGTATGACGAGTGGAGAGGCGTTCATTGTGTTTGGTATCTGGAATATTCTCTGTGCCTCACGTCAGGTAGCACAGAGAGATGGGCTGTGTGTGTGTGTGTGTTAATGTGCGTGTGCTTTGTATGCTTGTGTATTTCAGTGTATGTGTGTCCGTGAGCGATTGTGTGTGTGTGTGTCCATGAGCAAGCATGTGTGTGTGTGTGTGTGCAGGCGCTTGTGTGCGAGGCTGCTGCCATGCCTACGAGGTGGGGGATGGTAGCAGCACAGCCAGCTATTTTTCTTTCTTTCTCTCCTGAACATCAAGTTTGGTCTCCCATCAGCCGCGTCCTCCACAGAGGCTGCTGCTGGTTAAGACGTGGAACAGACATGTATCGATGCACAAAGAATATTGAACACACGTGATTATTGATCAATTCTGCACGAAACAGATGTTATTGATCGATAAAAAATGCAAAACACAGCGATTAACGGAAAATACGGTGGATGTGGTGGACAGTAAACTGAGCAAACTAATAATAACTAATACAGACGTGGATGTTACTTGACTCATAGAAAGGACGTTTCCTGACTGAAAGAAAGACACAGTTAATCCTGTTCTTAAAAAGTACATTCTTATTATTATTTGTGCTATTTTTATTATTGTGGTTCCTTTATATAGCAGAATATTGGAAATAGAGGCGCCTGTTATCGGCCCTGATAGAATACAGCCTGTTGTTGTCTGTCCACCTCCTCCACATCGTGAGCTCTTGTCCTCCTTCTCTCTGAAACCCGTACGTTCTGCGTCTGTCAACGAGCTGCACAGTAAAGATCTCAAACAAAATGATTTGTACAAATTAAGGCAAAACATGGAAAAATGAAAACAGTCACATTCAGCTTTTTTGGGGGGGGGGTTTGATTCTGAGCTTATGTTTCTTAATTTTGTTACTTTTCTTTTTTTATGGTTAGTTAGACCGACACCAGATGGTGATTGGTTTTTGATGGCGGAATGTTTTTTGGACAAATGTAGATGGTTAGAACACTGCAGATGAATCACAGAGGAACGTTATTCTGATGCCAATAACGTTAAAAAAGTCTGGATGCTGACAATCCTTTCTTTTCATTAGTTAGTGAGATGGTGAATGAGTCTGAAGAACAGACGTTGAATGGGTCAACAAGGACGTAATGGTTCAACTAATGAAGATATCGACACTATTTTGATCCTTATAATGGGAATAAACACAACTTGGGATCTCACCTGCTGCTCAGACTCGTTGCTTTGTCCGGTATTTTCCAAAATTCACTCGTCATCAGAGTTAATTCAGGACTTTCAGATAGTTCGGAACAGTTTTCCAGCTTCACCCCACTTAACAAGAGCTTAATCAACCCTCAGAATAATTGTCACTGAACAATAAACACTTAAGAAAACTGGGAAATGTGCTTTGTGGAGCTGGAGCCCGGGGAGCTTCATCCCCTGATAGGAGCACAACAACAATTTCCTCTTTTCTCTATGTGTGTGTGTTTGTGAGTTAGTGTGTGTGTGTGTGTGTGTGTGAGAGAGAAAAGTTTTGCACCTGAGTGGCTGAGAGGCCGTGGCACGGAGTGAAGCTAATGAGCTGGACCTGGTGCAGCCAAACTGAAGCTGAAATCCCATCAGTAAATGTTTGACACATTGTCGAGTGAAACCCACAAACACCGGAGCCCCGCGCGTTCGATCCCAGCGAACCACCACACTGACGGACCCCATTAATGTTTGTGAGGCGGCTCGTTATGCTGCCCGCTCTAATCACCCATAACCCCTTTCAAAGATTCTCTTGAATTTAGCCCACCGGTGCCCACGGTTTGCATTGGCAGCCATTGGGGCTACCCCTCCCCATGACCTCCCCCTGTCTGTGGAATGTTGGCCGCCATTCACGGTAGGGTCCTGCTCAACATCCATTGGCCACCGCTGCCCCACCGGCGGCTGCAGGAGACAACCGAGGGGCAATTTAGTCGGCACTTGGCAGTTGGCGCAGCTTCCTCTCTTAGAAGACATATCCAAAACATCTGCAGCCGAGTGAGCCGAGCGAGGAGAGGGGGAAGAGGTGCGTGAGGAGGAGGAGGAGGAGGAGGAGGAGGAGGAGGGGTGGTGGTTAGAGGGATGGGGAGATGTGGTTGAGGTGCTGGTGGTGATGGGGGAGCAGAGATGTGGGGGCGGCAGGCAGCAGAAGTACGTCTGCGCTGCAAATCTGACCGAGGACTTTTGAAAGGCTGAATCCCAAAGAGAGCGCTGCTGCC
>NC_070633.1:25744354-25790523 GCF_947347685.1 Pleuronectes platessa
CTCCCATCGGTTTCTCCAGTTTTCAAACCACGGGCTCGGTAATGGCTTCACGTTGTGTCACTTCTCCACCAGAGTTTAGTTTATTGGTGCAAACGTGATTTTAAACTCCACCTCTGCGCACACAGCCTTTTTCCTGAAGTGGAGCTAAATGCCTCCACTTCCTGTATTAATCTATTTACATTAATTTGTCATCCCTGCGTGCAAATATTAGTTTTTAGTTCTGTGTGTGTCTTCCCATAATTGCTTGACACGACTGTGAGACTCATCTATCACCAGTGTGAGGAAATAGCATAATTGAAAAAGTGCTTTTCAATTACAATTTGTTTAACTTAAATAATGAAATAAAATACGGCGCTTCAAAGTTTTAACTCCTTTTTTTTTTTTATTTACTATTATTATTCCATCCAGCAGCAAAGAGGAAAAGAGAGAAAGAGAGAGAGAGCAAGAGAGAGAGAGAGGGAGAGGGAAAAAAAATCACTCACGGCAAAAATGCAAATGAGCCTGGAAGCTATTACGATGCTAATGAGATTCTACCATAGAAGTTGCTTCTCCGGCATCCGGGGTTTATTTCATCCATATTTGGAAAAACAGTTGTGTTATCAAAACAGGGGGACACACACTTCCCGGTGTTCACGGTGCAGTTGGTGAGTTCTGACTCGGTCCACGTGGGCCGCCGGGCCGCGGTGACACAGGAGAAGCATCCGGCTACTTTAGTTTTTACTCAGCAGAATACAGGGGGGGGGGGGGGGGGTATTTATTTCTTTATTATTATTTGCCGGCTCCACATTGTGTTCCCCTCTGAAGCCCCGCTCTATTTTTAGCAGATCTGCCTTTTCATCATCTGCTTGTCAATCACCGGCGAGCTGCTTTTATTAATAACACTATCAAACTCCCCCCCCCCCCTTTGCAGCTTCAGAATATCACAAACAATCCTGCGTGTCGGCGCTTGTTTCCCTCTCAGAAAGAGAAAAAAGGCAAATGAGTGTGATTGTTTACACCGGCAGCGGGCACATCAAACACGGCTACACAACTTTGTGTTTTTTTTCACGCTCGGCTGTGAAAACAGGATAAGACGTGTTCCCGGGATCTCTCCGACAGGAGCGGCGGCGGTGCGTTCAGGTGCAAAACCTGTGGCACGGCTGCGTAGTGTGGTGTGGTGTGTAGTGTGGTGTGTAGTGTGTTGTGTAGTTTGTGTGCTAACAGGCAGGCAGGTAGGAACGTAGGGAGATAGGGTGTGTTACCATAGTAACACCGGGAGGGAACCCAGCAGAAGCAGAGTGTCTATATGTGTCCTGACCCATTTCCATTCTCATCCACAAGTGTTTTGTCTCCCTCACCTCGGTGTTTCACAACTGAAAGCACCTCTCCTTCCTCATCCTTGGTGCGGTCGCTGCATTTAACAAATGGCGGAGGCTGGAAACAAGCTGAGACCTCTCCCTGTTCAGTGGGATTCAATTCTGTTCAACTTTATCCTTCCAGAGGGTAAAATGGAAAAGCGTCGATATGAACAGGAACAAAACTTAAATGGAGAAAAGTAGTGAAGTGGTCAATTAGGAACATTTTCAGTGTGTGGAGTTTCACTAATTATCAGCTGCAAAGTAAAGGTTCAGCTCACATTGTTCATTCTGTCACTGACTGAACTCAACCTGCTGCAAAAAAGGACCAAACACACATTTGGCGATGAAGGTCAGAGGAGGAAACACAAAGCTGTGTGGTCCGATCAGTCAAAGATCAGCAGTGATTAACTTGTAAAACAGCGTTAATGGTTCTTCAGATGTGAACTGGGATCTGAGCCGGTTCAACTGGACCAGTTCTGAGGAGGCGACCACAACAGAAACATTCATTTTACTTTTCGCAGTGGGACGCAGCTTTAAAATGATTAAAAGTTGAAAATAAAGCAGCAACAGACGAGTTTGAACCTCAAATTATGTTGTAACAAGATTCCACCATGTTTGTGATGAGAGGAATTTTCTATTCCAGCCGGTGCTCTTGTTTTTAACTCTGTGTCCTGAAGCAACGAACAGCTCATGTGATTCAACGTGCTGAGACAACTCTCCTTTTAATTGCTGCTCTTTTAATTTACTTTCTTTTCCTATTTCTGTGAAGCACATTGTTGCTGTGCCAAGAAAAGAGCCCCTTAAATAAAGTTTATTATTATCATATATATATATTTAAAATATACACCTCAGATGGGATCTATCGTGAACATTTTATTCTGGACATTTTCCAGAAGGGTTTTATGAAAGAATTCAAATGTGAGACCTTTTCATCATCCGGATGTCGAGGTCAAGAGCAAAACTGTGATTTCCATGGTGGAGTTCATACTCCCCCCCCCCCCCCCCCCCCCCCCCCCTGTCTGTGTACCTGGGGGGGGGGGGGGGGGGGGGGGGGGGAAGAGGAGGAGGAGGTGGGAGGGAGGAGGGAGGAAAGGGTGGAGGTGGTGGTAGTGGTGAGGTGGGGGGGGGGGGGGGGGCAGAGATGGAGAATGGAGGAGGAGGAGGAGGAGGAGGAGGAGGGGGGGGAGGGGGAGCCCAGGGAGGCAGGAGGAGGAGGCGGTGGGTGAGGAGGGAGAGGGGGGGGGGGGGTTGGAGGGTCTGTGTCTGTACCGGGTCCTGATGTAAATCTTTAAGAGCTGCTCACAAACATAGAGCCATCATTTAGAAGAAGCTCCCTACTTTCTCTTCCACTCTTTTTGACATTAAGATATGGGGAACGTTTTCGGGAATATCTGATCTGGAATAATGAATTCATCTTTGCTCTAATTAAGGGATTGATATCTATGAGTTTCTTGTTATATGGTGCAGCTCGACTCTGGGCTGCTGGGCCTTGGCTGAGGTATCTGCCTTTCATTCATTGTGTTTGTGTTTAAGTGAATCGTCATTGTTGTGTTGGTCGTGGTCACAGAGACACACACAACACCGTCAGCGCAGCCTCACACGTGTCGTTCCTGTTTACAACCCTCTGTACAATGCAACCACGTTAATATTGAAATCTGTTAAATGAGCTGTTCTCTTCTATGTATTGTATTGCAGCCACACTCGAGTGGTAAGCGCTTTAGGCGGCAACCAAATCCTGTTAGAAATGTCAATTGAAAAGGTCTTGAGATATTAAAAATGTAGTTTTTAATTAAAGGTTTATTAATAGATTTTTCAAACTTTTTTTTTTAATTACCCGACCAGATGCCTGAGGCATTTGGATTACAACTTTTATCTCACTCGATTCAGACTGCCTCTCCCCATTCAGCCATTTTGGATTAAAAGTCAGACTTCATAAATGCTGTTCATTAATTCCCAGTGCGGGCAGTTAATGTGTGATTCGGGGTTGTAACGTTGCGGCTCGTCTGAGTGTGTATTTATTTTTAGATTCTTGTGGCTACTTCTCAGCCCTGATCTGTCACGGAGGAGCACATGGAGGAATCTCGATCAGTATGCACAAAGCGTCTGGTGTGAAAACTCCACATGTCACAGTACGTGTGCTTATTGACATGTGTTGCATTGGAACACACTCCAAACATCTAATGACACACAGGCATGACAATGTGTTGTTTAATGCAGCGCTACACAAACTAATTCTGTTTGTGTTTAGGTTCATCTAATATTAAATGTAAAAGCAAGACAACTTAAATCAGAAATGAATTACGGGCAAATTTGTGAGAATTGATTTGACATAATTTTTCCTCATTACTGGATTCAACACTTTCACCTCAATTAACAGCTCAGGTAGATACAAGCAGACCAGGTGTATCCTCATGGGGGAGGGGGGGGGGGGGGGGTTGACAGTACTTACAAGCACATATTATAATAGGTGATAACATACATGTGTATAACTCTGAGATTCCCACGTTCTGCACACGGTGGCTTTGAGTTTAGTTTAGTTTAAAAATCGACCACTTTGCATCGTTATCGAAACTCAATAAAAGTCTATGGCGCGTTGGTAAATCGGTGAAATTGCAGCGTGGACTCAGACTGCAGCAGACGAGGCACAGAGTGTTTCCCCATCTTGCTTTAATCTGAGATGTTGCCTCTTGGTGTCTGAGCAGCCCGGTATGAAGACGCTGTCATTAGCGCCATCGACCAGCAGCAACACAATCAATACGGTATTAGGAAAACATACTACACATAAAATAGACTGTTTACAAGAGCTCAATGTAACTCTTCAGTTTTAGATCGTAGACTGACTCCCAGGAGTGAGACCAAATTGTCTTTATCGCCCCCTGGTGGCTGGCTGCAGTAAAGGTCATAAACCCCCTCATAACATGATTTCTTTAGTTTTAGATCGTTCTTATCACACAGATGTTTATTTTACGTGTTCATGTTTCTGCCACGTTTGGTTTTAATGACTTATTTGATGCTATCGATACCTCAGCTCCACTTCTTCACTGGCTAGCTCCAAAATGATGCCAAAAGTCCAAGATGGCCGCTCCAGGATCTGGGATATTTGGACTTCAAGGTAAAACAGTCGGACGTAGAGAGATAGTAACGCTCACTAAAGAACACAAACACATTTATTTGTTTAAGCCAAGGTCAGTCTGAGTGACATCACCTTTTTGTATGAAATGCAGTGTTGGCGTTTTATCTGATCTGCGTGAGTTGTTCCGTGCATGTGAACGATGGATGAGACTGGAAGGTTCCATCATGATTTGGGACATTTGTGTTTCATATGATTAAATATACACATGTCTACATTTGTCTTTCTATTCACATCATTCTTCATCCCACATTTACAAACCATCACGTGGACACTGGATTGGACAACAACAGACTTTCCTCATGGATCAGCAGCAACTGTGAATTAAAACATACACACACACACACACACACACACACACACACATCAAAACAATGCATCAACTTCAGGGCAGAAACACACACACACACACACACACACACACACACACACACAATGCAACACATGCACATGCACACACGAGATCTGACTTGAACTTTGCAAGAATGCACAACTGAGTGTGGGTCTTAAGGGAACAGGAAACGACTTCCCTCCTCCCCCCTTCAATCCTGCTCCACCACCACCACCCTTCCTCCCATCCTCCCCTCGCTTCCTCCTCCTCCTCCTCCTCCTCCTCCTCCTCCTCCTCTTTGCTCTAGCAGAGAACCAGGCAGGCCAACTTGCAGAGTGCAGCTCAGCCTCGGCAGCGGCTGCTTCCCACTGGGGGTCTTTCGGAGAGCATCGCACTCCCATGTGCGCTGCCGTGCCCGCTGGATGTTGAGATCGCGCCGTGCGCCTTGCCAGGAGCCACCATGTCCAACCCGCCCCAGGACCCGTTCTACTCGTCTCCGTTCGGACCCTTCTACCGGAGACACTCGCCCTACATGGTCCAGCCCGAGTATCGGATCTACGAGATGAACAAGCGGCTGCAGGCGCGCACAGAGGTGAGGAGACACGGTCCCGCGGAGAAGTCGCGGTGCCGGGCACAGGGGGGGAGCGGAGCCGGGGATGTGGGGGGTGATGTGGAGGTCCGGTGCCGGGAGGCGGGATGGCATGTGGGGCTGAGGGACGGGGCTCTGGTCGGTGTGAGGGTCCGTCGGTCCGGAGGTGTGATGTGAAAGTGCTTAAACATTCCAGAGGTGAAAGTGAACGGACTCTGAATCTCCACCTCTGGTCCCGATGTGTCGGGATGAGTCTTTAAGTCTCTCATCTGGGGAAGAGATGATTTGCACGTGGCCAATTAAGTTGTTTTGACTTCAGGACTCGAGTCCCCTCCTCTGACAGGAGCTGGGAGATCCACCTGAAGTGGACCCGCTTGTTCCCAAAGTCCCAACTGCACTGATTCTGCACCGGGACACAGGCGATAATCCGTTTTAAAGGTCTTAACCTGACATTCACCTTGATATGAAATTGAGATTGAGGCTCATTTACAGTGAGATGAATCCACATGCTGAGTTAAATGGGAGAAGCTGGTCCCAGTCTGACCAGAGACTGCAGAGACTGAGGCAAACTGACCTCTCTCTGTGCTTTCAATGCATTTGCACACATTTACAGGTCAACCTCTGTTTTTGTGTGATTTTTTTATACACATTTGCATATTGTGCGTGGTTGATTAGTAAATGCAACAGTTCACGTAGAACAAGCCCAACAGGAATACACACAGTTTGTCCCAGACACTGTGTTGTAGAGCTTCAGGTTGAAACAGTCCCCATCATCTGCATCATTCATCCCTCTGTGTCTGCGTGAACTCTCCTCATGGAGAGTCATGATGGTGGTGATGATCAGAACGGGACTGTGAACTCACTTCATGACAGTTTCCCCTGATGCTTCATTGAGTGGCGTGCACGTGTCTCTCAGCCTGAACCCTTCTGCTGATCCCACTGGGAATCATCTTACAACGAGCATCTGTCTCCGGCAGCTGTTCACTAATGTGTAAACTTGCAGATTAAAAAGTTCATTCAACGAGTCGAGCTGCGAGACGTCTCTTCAGAGGAGCGTCATCGGAATCCAGGAAATAAGCATCTTTCAACAGATTTCCTGTTTGTAGCTTTTTATAGCTGCAAGTATAAGGATTATGACTAATTAATCTGCCAATTATATTCTCAATCAATTGATTGATCGTTTGATCTTTAGTGTCCCAGCAATTAACCAATTAACTCTTGACATGTCTTGATTTGTCCCAAACCTGAACATATATCCACATTTTCATCACGAAAGATGAAGCAAAGCAGATTATTCCACTTTGAAAAGATGGAATCTTTAAAATGTGCTTTCATTAGCTATAAAAAACCATTGCTTCTAAATTTTGAATTAATCGAACCCATCATTTCATCTCTAATATTCTAAATAATTGGTTGCTGTTGGACTCTTTTAGGAATTGTGTCCCCGTCGAGACATTAAAAATTGAGGAGTTTTGGAGGAATATGTCCATTAAATGATTTAATGAGACATTTCTTGGTAAATCTTATTCTGGAACCAGACTCCAGCTGAGTTACTGCGGCAGCTCGCCGGGCGATGCTGACTTTCCCGAGGAGAAACTTGCAACTTGAAGCAAACCAAGGCGATGCTGCTGAGATGCAACGGCCCCGGTCTGATGCATTATTCATACACAGCGGTCCAGGCCCCGGCGGACCTCAACTCCCGTACCACACATGCCCCGACACCGAGTGCAATCACCACGCACGCTCACACACACACACACACACATGCACACGCACATGCACACACACATAGAGGTTTTAAGACGTATGTGCTTGTGTTTAACTTAACAGCAAAGAAACAAACACACCACATGGATAAGATACAGTTTAAACAATTATCTTCATCTCCTCAGACTAAATGATATAATTGCATGATAATATAATTAGTTTTTTGTTCCCCTTGGTGTTCATGTCCCCGTCTCCCTCGTCTTTTCCTTTCTGTCCTCGGCAGCAGCCCGGTCCATCGTCTCCTCAGCGATGTGCTTATTGTTTGATTAAAATGCAGGTGGCGAATATAATGAGGAAGAAGTAGGGGGAAATAAATGGCTGGAGTTTTTGGGCAAATTGTTTGCATCCAGATGCACCGTGCAACCGAGTCCAGCCTTTTCATGAAATTATATAGTGATTATCCTCGTGACTGCAAAGCTGCAGCCGTCAATTTACACACAAAAAACCCACTGTGTGTATAGAAACAAAGATTGTGAGGCAAAGGGAGAGTATTGTAGCAGAAATCTGCCCGTTGCAGAGCTTGATTGTGCGTTCCCCTGTGAAACAGACGTATTGAAGCTGTTTCCTTCCTGTAAATTGAGGTTAGGTGTTGGTCCCTTAATGATGATGTGAGCCTGAGGGGTCATTCTGCTGCTGCTGCTATCACCGAGCCACTGCCGACTTTAAAAGTCAGCTCCGATTAGAAACAAGACTGTGTCGGGGCATCAGCGCACGGGTCAGGGTGGTGTTGTTATAAAAACAGGAAGTTTGATACACACACACACACACACACACACACACACAGTATAGATAGCTGAACCCTCCTGCTGGATGGTTCTTTAATATTTCATCAAGGTTTTTGGCTGCTAGCAGTGGTTGCAGATCCATATCCACGTTTTATATTTGCTAGCTTGGCGTTGAGCTGATGCTACACGGAAGTATCAGTTTAACAAAGACACTTGTGACCATATATTACAATAATGTCGACAGAGAATATGATGGAAATTATTCCAACGATAACTAAATGTTTTTCAATTTTATACTTTTTCTTACCCCTTTAAAAACTCATATGGAAAGATGATCTAACGTGGTAATAAAACAAAAGAACCGACGTTATCATCAAGTTTTGTTCTTGCATCAACTAAGCAAATCGATTAATATGTTAACTGCATGAAAAAAACACGTATTTGTTTGTCAATAAGCAAGAGAGCAAAAAACAAATAGAAAAATCCACAGGATCTATTCTTAAGTATAGTGATATAACTTGTGTTTGGGTCAGTTTGATCTTTAACTATCTATCCGACCAGTTATTAGCTTAATATTTCTGTCAGCACCAGACACAGTTAACGACTCAGGTCCGTTTTTTTTTAAGATCTCGATCAGAGTCGTTATTTTCTGTATCAGACTTCTAAAAAAAGTTTAAGTTCCTACTTCCCACTCAAGTAACAAGTTGATAAAACAACTTCCAAGTTCAAACAAGGTTTCATGTGTATACGATTTAGTAGCATCTAGTGGTGACATTGCAAATTGCAGCCAGTAGACTCCATAGAGGAGGACCCACTTAAATAAAAAGGAATTATTCTAAATTAACAACATTTCTTAGTTTCAGGTGATTATTCACTAATAAAAACATAATTATGAATATTTGATTCCATTTCTTCTGATGCTGTAAATTCTCCTGTATCCTACACACTGCACCTTTAAGTTGCTCCAGCTGTTTGTAACGATGGCTGAGGTTTTGAACCTTGAAATCCTTTGACCTGCCCTCACGTCCTCCTGGTGTTTAACTGTACAGAGGAACACAGAGAGCATCTCAAACAAATCCAAAGGAAATCACAACAACTTCTTCTGTCGGGTGTTTAGTGTGAAGGGAAGTGACAAAGCCATTATTCCACCGGGTTTGTTGCTACAATTTGTTGATCCAGTCAGAACTATTTGAAGCTCGCAAACAGAAAGTCTTGTCAGAATTATCACCCGAGTGAAGATGCTTAATGTGGTGAAAGAGCCGCCTATTGTCGAGTATAAGAATAGCTCGCAGTGTACTTAACACGGAGCCGGCTGGCGGGCCATCCGAGCCAAATGACTCACTGAAGCTCTCGTCGTTCGGGGTATTTTTCTAACAGGGGAGCTGACTAAGCCTCGATATGACACCGTGTCTCAGAGAAGTCGACTGAAGTCACTCTCCTGTTAGAGACTCTTCCATTTGTCTTATTCATGAGTGTGCTTTTGAATCTGCTTGGCTGAGGCGCGGGACTCAAGGACTTGACACTTGCTGGAGACTGTCTTTGCCCCCCAGAGGAAGCTATAATCTGTACGAGTTAAATAACAAGGTTTTGGAATCAAGTGTGCTTTCACTCTTTTTGATTTTAAAATCTCATGTGCACGGTTGTTTGTAGAGTTGTACAGTTGTAGAGTTCAGTTTAATACAGAGGTTGTTTATGATGTTTTCGTGGTTAATCTGATCGTCTCAGATAAATATCCCCGTCCCACTTTCTTCTGAACCGAAGTCACGTCTATAAATGTCTTGTTTTGTCTGAGCAGCAGTCGGAAAAGCCAAACATGTTCGAACTACAATCATATAAAACAGAGAAAATCTTTAAATCCGCGGTGTAGAGAAGCTGGTTGGAGTTTGTAATCTGCAGATTATTCTCTCTAGGAATCATTTAATCGGTCAAATGTCAAAAAACACTCAAAGGTCATAATTTCTTTCTGATCTGAATTTCCTAGAGTCCAAGTTTCCTTTCCTTCATGTCGTCAAACCGTTTTTTCAAAACTCAGAGACATGTTGAGATGTCAAAGACAGTTCCCACTTATTGAGAAAGAGAGAAATAATTTATTTAAATAGTTGCTGATACATTTTCTGAACATTGACTCTTGGATTAATCACCTAATCCCCTCAGTGAACTATAGTGTCGCTGAGATCAGGGCAGCGATTTATTATTTTCACAGTTAATCTTTCAGATATATTTCTCTAACAAATCAATGAACTCGTTTATCTTACGAAAGTCAGACAAAATTCAAAAGTCGCACAATTTCCTGAAGATCGAGGTGAATTTCTTACAAAAATACAGACAATAACCCAAAGACATTAAATTTACTGTCACACAGGATGAAGAAAAATGACAAATCCTCACAATTAACAAGCTGAAATGAAATCACTTGATCATTATTGATAATTCAAGTCACCGTTCATAGGAATGCTGATTTAAATTGTGCAATTCATTATTAATCTGAAGATTAGCATTTCGCGAATAATCAAAGAATTGCATTTAAAAGTCACAGTTTCATAAAGAATGAGGTTTGGACTTTAAATAACTTGTGCAACAAACATTTGAAAAACACAAAGTAAGAAAGGAAGCGAATTCTCACAACTCAACAGCCGGAAAACCTCAAATGTCAAAACTCAAGAATTGTTTTCTGAATTTGAAAGTCAAGGAATCTACCAATATTTACATTTGAGAGAAGTCGATTGTGATTTAAATCATTGACACTGACTCCAGATTCCAATGTAGATGGAAATGATCTCACGTTATTCACTTAAGACCCAATAGCCAAACGATAGAGTCTATTTCTAGGGGCCTCTTTCTCTGAAGCTTGCTGAAGGAACCTGTTTTTCGCTCTCACCTGACCTGCTCTCAGAAATAAGGAATAACAGGACACAGTGGGACCTGCGAGTGCTTGTCTGGGATCAGCGCTCACCTCTGAACTGATAACTGTGCTGCAGCTTAAACAGCCGTGCCCCCGTCACGACTCCGGGTCTGTTTCTATCTCAACCTTATTACCTCGCTCCATTCATACTTATTACCTAGCCGGCTGTAGTTCTGCACCGGGCTGACTGCCATCCCATTACCTTCGTTTTACACACGTGGACCCGCTGTGACCCGGCAATCTAAACCGGCCTCGATGTGGATTTGATGCCGTGCATACGCTGTGACCACATTGTTTCTGTGCTGTCAATTGGAGAGGAGGCTAAGGGGAGGGGGGGGGGGGGGGGGGGGGGGGATACTGGCCCGGGCGTACTCAGCTGCCGGCGTGCGGCGCCGAGATGATTTGTGGGGGAATTTGACACTTAAGCGTATGCAAATGAGACGGCGGATTAACATTCAGAGGAGGAGCCTGCTCGACCTCAGCCGGTGTAAGGGCCATTAGCATAGAAGACATTAATATTCAGCGGCAGAGAGCGGGGGGGGACACAGAATAACACTGTAAGTAACACTGCAACACACAGGGTTGAAACAGAAGGAAAACAAAAGCATTTTAATGGAGGCGCCGTAATAATACCCAGAGGGCCGCGGTGTTCAGGAGCCTCTGCCGCTGACAGTGGGTGTAATGGTCACACGCTTCCTCGGCAGATACACACACGCACAATCAGCCCCGGTGATTGGCGGCCCATTCATTGTGTTCTCGCATCCACGGCACATAGTTAGTCTCATTCTCATTATTCAAATGGGCCCACAGACCTGAGTCAGAACTGGAGTGTTCATTATGGCACAATCCCTTGTTCCTGTCAGGGGCAAAGTGGATCTGTTCCCCCCAGCGCTACATGTCAGATTGACATGAATAGGCTTATGATGTGGAGGTCAAGTTGGCTCTGAGCCGGTAGGTTCGTCGAGGAGGATTAAAGATGAGCCACCGAGGCACCGGGAACTCAGCGGGACATTTTTTCCTCTTCCAGTCGGAATCTGCATTTAACTTCACAGGCGTGAAAAAGGGACAATAATTATTGTTCTTGTCGTCAAATGATCTAAATATGATTTCTCCCTTAATTGTGGGTAGATTGAGATAAATGTCCACAGTCACTCAGAGCCCGGGGCGGAATTAATTTATTTGTGTTGCACAACAAACTGAGATAAAGAAGAAGCCGCAAATCTTTACAGTTGAGAAACGAGAACCAACAATGATTCGGCCCTTTGAAAACAGTTAAAAATAATAAGAATAATGCTAAGAATAATAATAATATAAATACATTTTAATGGCACTTTTCAGAGTTACAAAGTGCGTAACAAATAAGAACCCAGTCACAGAAGAATAACGATAAAAACCTTAAACTAAAACTTTAAGAATGACCAGTGATAACAATAATAACAAATGCGTTTCCAAAGCTTTTGACCATAACTTCCTCTGGACTCAGTAAGAGTTCATGTGTGTGTGTTCTTCTTAGCGTGTGTGTGTGTGTGGGGGGGGGGGGTTCTGCAGTGTGTCTGTGTGACATTGTCGAAAAGAGTAATTACCACACAGGTGTTGAACATCACACCGTTCTTATCTGAACCATTACTGATTTATCTAGCATCAGGAAACACAAAGCCACTGGAGGTTTGTCACTGAAAGGACTTGGAGTGCCTCACACCTCAGGTTTTTATTCACTCTTCTTGATAAATTACACTTTTTTTATGAATTATTGTAAATGTTTTATGCAGAATGTGGGTGTGGTCAAAGGGTAGCATCATTATTTGCAGTTTAAATCTTCCTCTGTGATGCTGCATCTCTATAAATGAGAAAGCAGCCGCCGATTGGACGGTGTGGATGTTAAGAGGTCAAATACATGTGTTATTAACGTGGATTCACTGACTAAACAGTGTAATTCCTTATTTGTGTTGTTGTGTTGTTTGTGTCTGTCGTTATTTACAGACCTGGCATACGTACAGACGTCTGGTTCTGTGGCATGTGCTCGAAGCCCCTCACATTAAAAACAAGAATAAGCAAAAACATATTTCCATGTTTTCATAATGCTGCCAGTCAGTGAAAGGGCTGAATCACATTATCTTCTGCTTTAACTCCCCGCCAACCTCCCCCACGCTAAATTAAAGAATAATGCAGCTAAAAGGTGAGCGGGCGGCTGGATAGTTTTAAAAGGAAAAGAGAAACCTTATCCCCCAGAATGCTGTTGGTCAGAGCGGAATATCTTTAGCTGTTTATCATTCTACTTCCTCAAAAAGCTTCTGCTGGGAGTAAATTAAATAGAAACAGAAAGCAGGATTTGCAGTTTTCTTGTTTAGAGGTAAATTCATTCCAGGACACCTGCATATCCACAGGTTAAAACACTGGATGGTCTGATTCCTATAGTTTCAAATGACGGTAAGTTGTGTTGATTTATACAGACCACAGTGACAGATATTTAGAAAACAGTAACGAGCCTCATACCAGAGGTCATTCAGGTCACAAGAGACAACTTCAAATGATAACCGGCTCCACACCGAGTGGCAGAAAGAGGATTTAGTTTGATTCAGCAAATTCCCGATGTTTTCATCTGAAGCTGGTGAAGACAGAGAAAAGAGATAAAATAGAGTGAAAGAAAAATTGGTCCTTTAATAAAATTAAAAGAAACCAAGTTGCTTTAACTTTTAGAGACACAATCCAGCAGATTTAAAACTTGTGTCACAAAGAACAACCCATGTCTCAGGAGACTGTCATTCAACAGTTTCACAGCTGTCAGCACGAACAAACCATAAATCAAGCTGGAACATGTCAGCGTCTCTAACTGGTCACAGAGATGCTCCCAGTAAACACAAAACAAGGGTCCTGCAAAATCATCTGAACTCACCTTTTTGGTTCTCTCTGTGTTAAAAGCTCTGAGTAACCACCTCCTCCAAAGTGCCACCTCCAGTCCTGACCTGTGAGTGGGTTTTAATTCAGGTATAAGCTGTTGTACCTTTGTATTCTGTCATTTCACGAAGCTCCATCATTTAAACTCCAACTCATATATATCGTATTAATGATGATATTTACATATAGGCTACATGTGATAATGTAAACGTAAAAATATCCCATATATCTTGTCCTAGAAGTATAAATAACCTCACACAATATAGTCTCACTGTCACTTTGTTGGTCCAGTAATGTCATACTGTACATGTGATGCCCTGAGAGGATGTTTCCATAAAACCATAATAAAAGCAGAGACCACTGGCCAGACACTGAGCGCCAGTGGCCTCCAGCAGGAAGCCCGGACAATAGACCCACCTTTTTCCTGGCCCTTTCCCTTGGTTCCTTCCAGGCTGCTCTGGGGCTCAGATAACAGGGAAGAGCAACGGGCCTGTTGTCCGTCCATGTCCTGTTGTTCCCCCCCCCCCCCCGCCCGATGTGGTAACACCGTCTGTCCTGAAGACGGGAGGTCACGGGCTGAAGCCTCGCATCCAAACAACTTTCACCGGGGGTTTTGAGTGAGATGCTGAAACCCCCCCCCTGGACGATTGTTTGCATTTGGTCTATTTTAAAACCAGCATAATGGACTTTAATGGGATTTTCTACTTCCAAAGACCATTTACAAAGTCTTATTTTGAAGAATATCTGGTTTTAGCCTCTGTTGAGCGTTTGATATGTTTTTTCCGATGTTTGTTCTCTGCTTTGAATCCCTGTTGTTTATCTCTAATGACGTTTACAGTCTTCATTTATCCAGTTTTCACACCAACAGTTGTTAACCAGTATTGAATAAATGCCATTAGCTTTTTCTCTTGAATCTGGTGATAAACAAAGACTGTTTACAAAGAAGCACGACGCGTGTAATCTTCCTCCCACTGTATAAAATATGAAACCAGTCTCATCTGTCAATCATGATGTTTTAAAAGCATCAAATCACTTTTTTAAATGTTTGGCAAGAATGTATGTTTCCTCTGCTAACACGGAGGGGGGTGGGGTTTATGTCCTGTAATGCAATTAGCCACTAGGGGGCGACTGAGATCATTTGGCTTCACTTTAGACCACATTTCACGACATTTCATTCTATTGTTGTGAGCAGATTTTGCACAAAACTTCCTGATTTCATTAAGTTCGGCATAAAATACTTCACTGACGGTAAAGCCGGCGTCAATTTTGAGTAAAAACAAACCATTGAAGGTAAAGGAGCATTTTAACCGAGGAGGAAGTCCGGCTTTCAGATTCCACTTAGCGTGTAGAAAGTTGTGTGACTCCTTACATGCAGTAGAAAAAAGCTTATAATATTTCATCATTGTGCAGGAGAGAGAAGTGGAGCAGTGGATACAGTGCAGCCGGCGGAGGCCCACTGTACTTCACATTCGTTACAGCAGGATCCTCCGCTCTGAGCTGCTTTCTGGCTGTTTCATCATTTTCTACTGATCAGCTGTTTCCACTGTGATGTAGCTTCCTGGGAGACGAACTTCACTGCAGCTATTCTCACCGTGTAGGAAAGCGAAGAGCCGAAAAACATCAGCGGCCCCAGATTCCCTTTGTTTACTTATTTATTTTTAATGTAAGTTTAGTCAGAAGAGTCCTGCTGAGCAGTCGTGCTCCTCTTCAGCTTATATGTGATCGTATCCTCCAGGCACGGCTGTGAAGTAACATCGCTTTAGTCAGTTGCAAGCTCTCTGCAAAAAAAAAATACATCCTGCGTGAGTTCAGGCAATCCGCCTCACTGGCTTGTCATTGAGCAAGGCACTGAATGCATACCAGCTCCGAGCATTGCATCATGGGAGACTCTGAGTTCATGGCTGCGTCATTCTTCCACTACAGAGAAGATGTGTTACAGTGATCAGAGAACATCACAGTCACTTGAGATATGAACTGAGCTGCACATGATAAATAGATTTTACTCTTGAGTCAGTGAATACAACAATAAGGAAGGTTACATACAGTGAGGCAGCACTATGATAAATCATACTTTTGATATTATATATCATAGCTATGGTATAGCTTAGTTTAATTCACCAATTATTAACTAAATTGTTTATTATTTATTTATTATTAATTTATTTGTCATTTGGGTTCACAATTTTTGGATTTTCCCAAACCCTACTAATATTTTTATATAATTAAAAACACAATGGGTGAAGAAACCATAAAAAGGTCATAAGATGAGTCAAAAAACTACTTTTAGTTTAAAGTTAAATTTAATAATACTTTCTTCACCGCCTCCAATCAGTTGATGAAATAAAGTTAAGCTTGTTAATCTAGCTTCTATTCATCATAAATTAATTCCACATTTTATTCACCCAAAAGTTTGTTTTAAATATAGTCAGACCTTTTCAATATTACAAAGAAACAAATTAGGATATTCTGATAATAGTCTGAAGCATAAATATAAATATTAAATGCAGCAATTAGATTAACACTAACCTTGGCTGTGTTCTTAATTACTCTCCTCACCTCGACCAGCGCGGTCCCATCCGTCAGCGTGAAGACCCACAGGTGAGGACGCCCCCCCCCCCCCAGTGGAGCACGTACAGCCCAACTGAACTATAACAGTGGATTTGATGAAATCCGGTATTGATCGAGCTCCTCGTTAAGCTGTGGGAGGAAGTGTGCCATGCGCTGATTGTTTATTGGTCTAATTAGCTCAGCGATGGGGATACAGGGCGCGCTGGTAGAGCGGAGTCAGTGTGTCCGAGTCTGAATCCCTCAATTTCCCTTTGATAGTAATTTCTCATGGGAGCAGGGGAATGATTGTGTTTTTGCTGCTTTGTCATTCATGCATTTTGTTGTTGTTTTAGTATTTTCCTCCTCATTGATATTTGTTGTCATTTAGCACGGTGCCATATTCGAGTGTATCTGATGCTGATATTGACTCTTTTCTGTTTGTGTTCATCGAGCGGAGACACTTTTTAAGGAGCTGTGGACTTTATTGAACCCGTTCAGATCTCACATGTCTTTTCTTTTTATTGATAAAAAGGATGAAAAAAACAAATTTAACCAATTAGCAGTTGTGCCATGTTTTCATTTGATATTTGTTTAAAACATTAATTGTCGGAGCTCAAAGTTTCAAGATTCCAAAGAGACATCTTCAAAGAGTTTTTTACTGACTAACAATCTTGAACCCAAATATTTTTTATAATATAAAACAAAGAAAAGAACTAAATTTCTCATGATCACAGATAAATTTGATTAGATCAAAAGTTGATTAGTTAAACAAGCACATCAAATAGAGAATATTACTAGGAAATGTATGTTTTCTTGTGAAATATTGGAAAGTTTTTCCACTTCAGGCCTTAAAAATATTATAAAACTTACCTTTTATAGTTTCCTAAAGAACTTGCACGGCAAAGATATATTCGACTTTTCTAGAATCTATGGGAGTTCAATTTCTCTTTAAAGTGGTGCAACCCAGAGAGCCTCATTTGTCTGTGTGTATCGTGATCAAGGGCACTTCAGCACAACAATGATTTAATTGCTGTTGTGGGATCAGTCCTGCAACCTGCTGGGTGAGCGCCAGCAGACGGAGGGTTGCACCCACTCTGCAGTCACTGCTCCTCATGCATGTTCCTCACTCAGCCGCTGTGTGTTCACTTTGACCTTTGACCTTTTACTGGAACACAAACACTGCTCTCTCGCCTGCTGCTTCCAACTTCTGACTCTGAAACAAAGGGGAGAGAAAGTGGGAACGCTGCCTGAGCAAACTGGCAGACGTGGAATCTAATGTGGGAACTTCTCTCCTGATTTCCTTTACACAGAGAAACTTCATCTCATGTGAACGTGCACGTGGCTTTGTTTTTTTTTATCCGGCTGCATTCATTAATCCTTATTTGCATAATGCTTGGCTGGTGGCTCCGCGGTCACCAAATACAGGAACATGCTACGTTTGCATTATACAAAAAAACACTCAGGGCCCAGGAGGATAAACCTGCGCTGATATGAAACATTAGTGTGTGCTGAATCTGACATGATTAAAATGGTGTTACCTGTGTAGTCTACAGGAGCGGCTGCTGTACTCTGTCATCCTAAGGAGCCTTAAATAGAAGCAGTACCTGGGGGTTCGGATGAGGGACCACCCTATCTCTGTGTTTATTTAGCATAACAAAAACCATCAGTTTTAGATTGTGGTCTTTTATAACAAATTGTAAAGGGCTGTTAGAGTTGTTCTAATTAAAGCTGGGGTTGGTAATCCTGCAAAAGGCAACCGTAGATCCAACGCCCCCCCGAAACTTGGTTATTGATGAATAGTGACTGTAGTGATGTTAAGTTTAAGTACATTTTTAAAGGGCCCTTAAATCTCCTAGAGCCCAATTTATCATCTTAATCAAGCGTCTGAAGATTTACAATTTACAATCGTAAAAAGCTGAATTTTGTATTAATATTGTTATCCGATATAATCAGCTGTTGATAAAATTCCCGATGGGTCACTTTGCTAATTCGGGAATAATATAATAATTAAAGATTAGAACAATTTTGATAACGGCTTATTTGGCTTTTCAGATTGAGCCCGAATTCAAATTGTGAAAACCTTTTACACATAAAAGTAATTTCTTGGAGTCAAGCTGCTGCTTCAAACTCTGCATGTCCTTGATCTGCATGTGAAATTTGATTTTCTTAAAAACAAAAGTGTAGCTTTATTAAACTTCTAATAACCTTCACCGCACAGTCGAGCCAGAGCTACCTTTTCTAAAGCTCCTCTCCAGACATCTGGAGAGTCTCTCCTCTCTTCTGATAAGTTGCTCTGCTCCCCCCAATAACCTGGAGCTGTTTGAATCTTTGACAACAGTAGAAGTTCCTTGGCCCACCAGTCTATTCAGACTGGTGGGCCTATTCAGGAGCTGAATGGGGTTTCAGACGCTGGTAATTCTCCAAGGTCAGGCCCCAGACACGCCCACACTCTTGGAGGCTTTTCTGCCACAAGAGGCTGGAAGCAGACAGACTAACAAAAAGCTCGCTGGCAAAATAGTTCATGTTGTACATCGAGACATTAGTGGTTCATGGAGTCTTAGAGGGATGTGAGCTCTTCTTTATCTGTGGCTGTTAATGCAAACTGTTTCCAAACAGTGATTAAAGGTGCTTGCAATTGAGTATATGTGTGTGTACATACAGTGCAGAGCAGTGTTGTGCGGTTAAAACGTTTCTTTGTGTTTCTGTCGTCTGCCTTTATGGACATTTCTACATGCGAGGACTTAACCCTCGGCTCTGATGCTATTTACTGAGGATCCTCCCCATGCTGGCCCTCCAATCCTCTGGATTTCCTGTAAATCCCCGGGGCTCGGCCGGTGCTGGTGATTTGTGGTTGGCTGGTGAGCAATTGACACATTGATAAATCCCCCTCCGATGGGCCGCGATCCGTTTGAATCAATGGAGCCTTATCGGCTGACGGCCTTCGGGGCTGCGACCGCGCCGGTTCAGCTCGGGTCCCTCGGAGTTGTGCCTGATTTGTTGCATTTGACAAACAGACACCGTCACGGCACGTGGTTCGTCAGAGAGTCCGCCGGCGTAATTGAAGGCAGGACGTTGTCTGACAGTGAGCGGCGGCGGCGGCGGCAGAGAGAGGAGAAGAGATAAAACAAAGAAAGGCTGACAGGATATTTGAGGATGGAGCAGTCATAGTAATGCCAATGACAGAACCAAAGTAAATCTCCCAACATTCGCTGCTGTAGTCGAGGGATTGAAAGTGAAGACAACATGGACAGCGCCCATGAGCCTCCGGTGTGGTGGGTTCAGCTCCAGCCAGAGGATTGGTCTGGCTGGTGTCCACTGGCCAGGCTTTAGCCGTCCTGCAGCCCGTCTGGCTCCGGTCCACCTTCTCCTCTGTCTTTAGATCCGGGCCAAACCCCAGCCTGGCCGTGGCTCAGCCAGCCGCGCTTCACTAGTTGGCGAGACGCTGCCCGACTGCTGCACCAGCTCCAGTTTGGAGGATTAATGGTCAGCTTCTATAAATGAAACTTTCCCTGGATTGTAAAGGCAAAGTTCTGTGCAACATTTAGCTTTATTACTACAAAACAACGTGTGTGGTTAATTCACAAAATAAGTGATTCAAGTGACAAGAGCCTTTTGTTTTACTGTCATGGACGCCGGAGCTAAATAGCGTTCACGTCACATGGGCTTGTTATTTTCAGATTCCTCTGTTTGGGTGGGAGGTTTTTCAACAGAGATACCGACTTAACCATATAATCTACAGTTGAATCCTGCTGGGCTGAGCAGAGACAAGACAATAGACACACCGCTGTCAGCTCTGCTCTTTGTCAAATACATGCTCTTTATTATTTATTTTTTGCGGTTGTGAAATATCAGTAAAATGCCAAAATCCACTAAATTGAGTTAAAGTAGAAATAATTTTTTTTTTTAAACACAAAGTTGAAATAAAATGCTTGGAAACAAGGAGGGGAAAATAGCACAGAGACAAATAATTGGAAAATGATAGAGTGAGTCTGACAGAGTCATCACAACAGGAAGCAGGAGCGGAGTCGGCCTGTGAGGAGGGAAATGATCTGGAGGTTAACTAACCCTCTCCTGTAACAGTGACTAACAGGGATTTTAGAGAAGAAGTGGGAGCTTAGGTAAAACACTTTTCATTAAAACAGAAAGAGGAAGTTTAATGAATACCAGAGTCTATAAAACACCGCGATCGAAGCCCTTAGGACGACGGCACTTGAACAATTTATCACGAGCACTAAATCCAGGCAGTTTATGTCCAAAAAAAATGGGGATCACGCTTCTTCATGAAATCCTTCAACCTCTTTCTAACAGCAGGGTTCAGCAGAGTCACTCAGGTGAAGCTCTGTTTGTGAAGTTGTTTAAGTGCAATGATGAGCCTGTGGATATTCTGTGTTTTCAGAGTCTGATGAATCCTTTATTCTTTGGTGCCACAGACAGTGGTGCAGGAAGTACACACACACAGTACTTGTGCACAAAAGTACAACGTTTTCATGAGGCCATTTAATCTCTACAGCTGTGGATTGTTTTAGGAAAATAATAATACTACGCTCTACGGATCAACAGGGTTACAACATAAAGGTTTTAACCAACAGTCTCGTAAATGATAGATCTGGCCGGTTATTACTTTTTTCGATAATTTGTTGTTTTCACTTTAGATGTTTTCAGAAGCCCATTTTATTATTTGTGCATTTAATTACTGTTTGTTGGAGCTTTTATTTTGAAGGTGTAATGCTGATGCATTCTGTTGATTGGAGTTATATACACTCGTATGGTGGACGTGTAAAGTACCATGAAAAGGAAGTATGCAAGTGAAGTATCTTAAAAGTTCTAGTATAGAAATTGACTGTGTGAAGCAGGTAACAGGTTGACATTTTTAAGAGCTGCCGTGTGTGTGTGTGTGTGTGTGTGTGTGTGTCTGTGTGAGTGTGGGCAGAGAGTGTCTTGTTCACCCTTCGCTTGACTGTCAATCCCCAGAGTCCCCGCCCCTGAATGGTACTGGATTATGTGTTGAACTCCATCTGAATGCTGAGCAGCACCAGAGTCCGTCTCTCTCTCTCTCTCTCTCTCTCTCTCTCTCTCTCTCTCTCTCTCTCTCTCTCTCTCTCTCTCTCTCTCTCGTCCTGAGGTGTCACTCCTCTCCATCTCTCTGAAATAGACGTACTCACATGAAACAGACACCACACACGTGCTGCCGGCTGTTCACACCTGCTGGTTCTCACTGTATCACACGGTTAGACAAACACACACACACACACACACACACACACACACACACACACACACACACACACTCAGGTACGCACACACACAGAACACCAGCTGAGATCCACGGTGCACAGCTGGTCAGTGGTGAGTGGGTTTAAAACGTCATATTTCTGTTTCAAATTAAAATGTTCAGGCAGAGATTGTTTTGGCTGGATGTCTGTTTATGATTCTCGTCACTACTGGAACCAGCTCCATGTAAAACACACACTCACCCCCATAGAGCTCCCACAAAAACATACAAACACAACATGGCATGTATTCATACAATCCATTTATTTTACAGTGACGCTTTTCTTGGGGGCGCTATAATTACAAGTTCACTTCTTTATGGAAAACTTCAGATTTTGGTGAAACTGACCATATTAGTGATTTTGGGTCAGTTCCACAAAGTTGACAAATTTCTATTAGAGAAATTCAAGCTAAACTGTACAAACACTGAGAGAACATCACCGCTGCTTCAAGTTTAACAAAACTTTAATCAACCTTCAGCTCTACAGTTTTATTTAATCAGCCATTTTAAAAATCAATTATTGAATCCAACATTTGCTGCTTCCAGCTTCTGAATGTGAGGATCTGCTGCTGCTCTCTCTTTTTTAACTGGACAGAAACACAGATGACATTTGGAATATCGTCTGGACTAAACAAGCAAGTTCAAGATGTCAGCTTGGGTTCTGGGACATTATGATAATATAATTAAATACCTAATTAATGAGATAAACAAGGTTGTGTTCGCAATGAACCAATTTGCTGTATTAATTATTATTTTCCAGTGAATCTATTAATCATTGGATCAGTAAAATGGGAAAAAACAAATCCTCTAAAAACAGATAACAATATAGAAATAAATCACATTGTGTGTTTGAGAGGCTGGAAAATATTATTTGTTTGATATTTTCCCTTGAGCAATGACATTGGAGTTATTGTTTAATAACGGTTTTGATAATTGGACGATCAATTAATCGGCTAATCATCGAAGAGCTTCCTCCCAATGGTCTGAAAGATTGACATGTTGCAGCTCTAATTGAAAGATGAATTGATTTGATTCATAACAGTTCACAGCATCATCTGAGGTTTATTTGAACAAGACACTGTTGTTTGAGATATTTTCTTCCATAAAATGTGATTCTTATGAAATAAGAAATATTATATTCGGGTGAAAATTGAAACATTTAGCCTCCGTCTGTAATCTTTCAATAAAATACATCCCGATATGAAAACTGAAATCTTCAGTCCACAGTTCAGCTGATTGGTGACCAGCCGAAAGATCCCCACATTAAATCCTGATCCCGTATTGATTGAGCAGCAGGATGGAGGTCAGGCTCCTCCTCGTCTCCTCCTCTGTTCCTCCTCGTCTCCTCCTCTGTTCCTCCTTAGGTCTGTTGCGTTGGGGACACGTTGACCTGTGGGGGGGTGGGGGGGGGGGGTATTGGGCTTGACGCTGCACGATGGTGACACCGCTAATTGTCAACATCTGGGGAGCGCTGGCCGTCCCTCAGCGCAGCGCCGAGTGAAACGTGGTGATCTGTCTCAACGTGTCACAGGAAATTAGCGTCAGTTGAACGCTGTTCGGGGGGGGGGGGGGGGGAGTGGGGGGGGAGCAGGCACAGGGGGAGTGGGGTCATCCCACTGACATTATCAGGGGCATTAGTGAGGTGAAGGGGGGGGGGGGGATAAGAGGAATCATCTGAGGGCAAAGACATTTACATGAATTGGTTTCCTCACTGAGTTGTTACTGTTTCATGTGGATGTGACTAAACATCTTAAAGGGTGTTAGTAATACTACTGCTGCTACTACTACTACCATCATCACTACTATTACTACTACTACCTACACAACTTTGACAATAATAACAGTGGTAATAATAATAATATTGACAACTGCAACTAATACAATTTCTATTACTCATAGCTTTTATACTTTAGCTACGACTACAAGCCGACTATCAACACTCTAAATTTAAAATACTGTTACTGCTATTGATATTACTACTACTACTGCTATTACTACTACAAGCTGAACAACCACCACCACTTCAACTCCTCCTAGTATTACTACTACAAAAATAACAATATTCTAATAATGACAATAACAACAATAATAACAGCACTACCACTAATACTAATACACATTGAGTGTCATAGTTGATGATGATAACAGTACTTGTACATGCTGCATGTGTCTTCACCGGCTGTTAGAGCCACAAGCAGCAGTCGGTTGTAAAGCTGCAGGACCTCGATTGTGTTTCAGACTTGTAGGAGCCTCGGGCACGACTCCCCCCCAAAGTCTGAGCTTAAGAAAAGTGCCGGGTGTTACCAGACTCTGGCTTAACATCGACCTGCAGCTGAAGCTCTCAGGCCAGCGGCCAGCGTTTCACTTCTTCCTCCTGATTTATAGACTCGTTTTCATACGTGTGTTATTTATTTTGGTCGCTGTAAGACCTTTGTTTCGTAACTCTCCGCTGTGAGCTGTCGTTTTATGGCGCCGTCATAATTTGTTTTAAACGTCTTAAACCTTTGACTGTTTTACAGTCGATCATTGAAGCTCTGAACTCAAGTGTAAACACCATGATTCATTTCAATAAGAATACAAAACAAACAAAACAATCTACAATAAAGGGAATACTTGCCCTGTGCTGCTGACTTCATATACACAGAAAGAACAATGTTCTTTTCTTATCTTGACTCCAACGAAAGCCGCCCGGCCACAATATCTGCTTCTTATCACAGTTGATCAATATTGAATTTATGTTAAAAAAAAAACGAAATGGCACAAGAGCAACAACCTGGATGAAGGAAATTCACTGGGTTATTAAATAACAGAAGAAAGTCAAGAGTTTTATATCAAACCTGTGGTTCTCAATGACTCCTGGGGGGGGGGGGAATTAAAGGACTGGATTTTACCCACTGCTTATTTTAGAGATGCTGAGGAACTGAAGCCAATTATTCTTTATCAAAATCAGTATCTTTTAAAAGAAATAATGACTTGTTTTTGTGTTTCTGTCCTTGACTCTGACCTTTGATTCTGTTTCTGTCCGACAGGAAAGTGACAGTTTGTGGTGGGACGCCTTCGCCACAGAGTTCTTTGAGGAGGACGCGACGCTCACGCTCTCCTTCTGCCTGGAAGACGGACCAAAGAGATACAGTAAGTTCTCCTCAGTACTTCAGCCAATCACAGACCTTAAAATCATCTTATCTCTTGATATCTAAGAGTCTCAACTCTTATATTACTTAAGCAATTCAACGCTCGTCTATTTGGAGCCAATTAGACGGATATGGATCGATATCATGTGTTGACGTGTTTCCACCGGCCAACCAATACATTGGTCCGGCTCTAGTTCAAACCAGATATTCTCAATCTGAGCAGAATATCCCAATTCTTTCACATAATGCTTTTTATTACACATTTATTTACACCATTTTAAAGCACACAAACTTTCTCAGATATTAGTTTTAATGCTTAATACGAAGTTGTGACTCTGACTCATGTGTCCTACGTTCAGGTGAGCAGAGACGTTTTACAGGTGTTGTCTTAAATCACTCCCCCACTGCTCCTTCATAAAATGTTACACTAACTACAATGGTAATATTCACACTTAACATTCGGACATAGCATTTGATTGATGTTGTACACTCCATAGTTAATAGGGAGCGAGTTTGACCGAAGCCCCTGAGCTCATGAGGAAAAGCCAGTGAGCTCTTTAATGCCACATTTCCCTGTAAAAAATATAAAACTTTGTTTCATCCACGTTTTCCTTTAAAATGTTCTGTCACTGAATCCTTGTTATTACATCCGTGGCTATAATTGACAAAGCCTCATTATGTTTTTACAGTATCCTCAGACACCTCAGTCTGTGTTCAGTCCTTCCAGAGTGTTTCCACTTTGTCTCGACCTGTTATATTTACTGAGTTACTCTGATTGATTACATACAACCGCACACATTCCTTTTAACACTTCTCAGAATTGAACGTGTGAAAGTTTTTTCTGCCAAGTCAAACATTTTTTGTTATATCAGTTAGAAAACTGATATCTCTGACTGTTATAACAATAGTTTTCTCTGTGTTTGTGATTGTTGTACATTGATGCAACAGGGTAAGGGTTATAATTTTATTACAAGTCTTTCACATTATTTTATCGCATTTACTTAATTTAAAAGAACAAAAGTAAAATAATTCAGTAAATTTAGACAAAATAGCATTTTTATATATTTTCTTATTAATTGATTCACACATTTAAACATAATAAAGAATCAGAAATGATTCTATATCATTTATTTTCTTCCATGGTTATCTCTTCTACAGTCTTTCTTTTTCAATGGTATAAAACCCAAAGATATTGGTTTTGATGTAATGTACACACAAGACAGATAATTGAATTTATTGTTCGGTTTCCTGAGAAAGAAGGTAAATAAAGGTTAATAAAAGTATTCAGGTTAAATTACCAGGTTGATTTTTGATATTCTCATCAGCTCCTGTTTAGATTTGACTTTTTAAAGAAGCTATGACAGGCTCAAGTTTCAGGAAACGTCCTCGACACCTGATTGTGTGAACTTTGAACTCCACCGACAAACTGCAGCGACACTGAATGTGGAGCTCGGCAGCAGATGACAGATCACTGGCTCTTATTGAGTTTCTGATATTGTCCCTTTAATCTCATCTGCATAGGTTCATGTTTTGATATCTGAAGCATATTGAACATCACACGGACAGAGATAAGGATGTGGTGCTGTGAAACCAGCCGACGTGTGTTTGTGTGTGTTTGTGTATGAGTGTTTTGTGTAGCTGTTTTTGTGCGTTTGTGTTTGTGATTCCGCTCAATGGTGGAGCAGGAAGAGAGGGAAGAGGCAGAGAAGGGGAAGAAGAGAGAGGGAGCGGTGGATTGTTGTGAGCTGGGCCTCGGTTTGCTTTTCAAATGTAAAAATAAAAATCCCCAGTGGTGAAGAGACGGTAACCCCGTTCCCCCGGGAACAGGAGGCTTAACACCATGGCAATGATGACTCACCGTCAGTCACAAGCCTTCCTCCATTCTCATTCAGGTGCTCGGAAGTTACACACACACACACACACACACACACACACACACAAACACACATGCATCATCCAGGAAAAAAACAGCTACCCACAGCAACAGATTTGACTCAAAAGAAAAACTAAGAAAAGACACACACACACACACACACATCCTTGAAGCTGTGTTGGTGTTTGTTGAGGTTTCTCATCTGCTGCCTCATGTTTAGGAGCCGACGGTAGAATGTTCATATAGAAACGCTGATGGAGAAACGTCTTCTCTCCCAGGAGCTCTTTGGTCGGCTGTTGTTAATTTTAGCCGCAGCTTCTGAACAACCTGCAGTGATTCAGCCGGTTTCAAGGACTTCACTGCTCGAGACTCCAAGGTTCCTGGGGGAGAGTTAGTCTGTCGGTGAACAAGTGAGCGACAAACACAACTGTTCAAACTGTTCAATAGGCTTATATATGGATATTTGTCTTATGTATTGTGAGGAGATAGACAATATAACTGATCTTCCTCAGATTAGTGACATGTTTGATAAGTGTTTGTGATAAATATAGGAGTTGGAACCACGACCCTACCCCAGAAGCAAAAAAAACAGTTTGACTTTTCAGTTTACAAGCAGAACAGATAGAAAACATTGTATTTTTCCAACATGTTTTTGGACAACAGGCAATAATTTGATGAGGCAGAGATAAGTGTGACAAGGGGGGGAGAAGATGAAGAACCTGTGACCTGTGTAGCAGGACTCCAGCCTCTGTACATTCAGGAATAGACCATCAATAGCTCACCTGGCTGAGCAGCTTCTGTTTGGATCAGGGTGGCACTAACTAGAAGGTTGTTGGTTCAATCCCTTCATTCATACAGAGGTCTGTGTCTGCTCAGGAGACAACGTCCACTTTAAATGAAGTTATTTATATTTATTTAATGAATATAAGCTCCCACAGACATTTTTCCCTATATAAAGAATATTATATATGTCTTGTAAATAAACTGATATGTGGCTCAGTCTCCTCAGAGTGTTACACACAGTGTGAATTTGTGAGAACAACAGGAACCTCTCCACGTTTTCTCCCAGGAGCTTATTCCTCCACCTTTTTTCTATTATACAGAATCATTCTTGTGGCACACGCGTTTCTGTCCCATCTCTTATCAGGGGGGCCTTGGACTCTGGAATCCTTTTGCTTTTTGTATTTCTTTATTTTGTTATTTGATCGTAGGCAGCGGAGAAGAGTAAGCTCACTGCTGCCGCTGCTCATTGTTAGTCACTGTTCGAGAGCGTCGGCTAACTGCCCGACATATAAAATGTAAATGTGACCCACAGTGGCCCTCGCTGGGAGATAATCCTCGCTCGCAGCTCCCCGGGAAAAAAAAACGCAGATGTATGTTGTGGTTGCACGGGTCGGAACAGTGCTGACCACTGGAGGTGTGAGGGTGGAGGGGGGGGGGGGGGGGGTGGAGAGTCGGTACCACTGGTTAAAAGGACCGGGCGTGCATGTCAGAGGAGTTCCAGCCAAACAGGAGGTCGCAGCAGTTTACAGGGAAGCTGAGTCTCTTCAGACACGCGTGCTGCTCAGGACACGTTCTCAGCCGTGTGGATTTTACATGTGACTCCTGAGGCTGAAGTGGAGAAACACAATGGTGCATGTAACTCTGAAGCATCACTTGGAAATAGAGTTTTCTATTTCTATTTTTAAAGCTCAAACCAACTCCCTACAAACGTACATGGCTTTATATTTGTGTGTTAATCCTTTATATTTGAGGTTATTTCTGGCTAAATCCTATATAAAATAATAATATAATATGCAATAGAGGTATCACCTGGTAAAAAAACGATTACCTTTAATTTAATATTGAGTTAAAACAGTCAAAATGTATGTTTTATTCATCTTAGACACTCTCTGTGTAATGCATAAGTATATGAACTCAAATCCTCATGGAAAGTGAATTATATAGTTTTCTGCCATTCACAAGCTTATAGGATAATTACAGTAAAAAAAACACACACAGAATCCTTTCTCTCCAGTCTGAGGTGCTTTGATTTCATAACGTTCAGCGGGAGAAAAATTAGAAAAGCCAATTTACTTAATCGTTTTTTTTTTTTTCCTTATGGCACAGACCTGTGTGTAGGTGTTTTGTAACCCATCTCCTGCTGGTGCTCACTGAGGCTGCTCACTGGGAATATAGGAGAAATGTCTGAGTGTGTATTTATCGAAGGCTAAAACATGTGTGTCCACATATGTTCTGATCATTTGCGTTATTGTTACGTGACACAATATGATAAAACAAACTCAATCGTCAAATCTGTTAGTTTTGGAAACTGACCTTGTGTTTTTATTACATTTTTCTATTGAGCTTCATAAGATGTGATGATCTGATACTTTTTTTTAAACATTTATAGTCAATGTTTCTTAGGGTTTGGATGTTGGAAGAAAAAACCAGGTATCTAAAAAGTTGTATCTGTTAGATATTGAAATAAATCTCACAGTTTCTTCCATTTAATATTATTGTAAATATAATTGAGTCATCATTGTCGGCTCTGGAAATGTATGATGGACATTTTACACTATTATTCTACCCTGTCAAAGAATAAATAAAATATCAACAACTTTATCAACAATGACAAAGAAATCTTCAGTTTCAACTGTGATCAACAAAACAACATCTCTGGTTTGATTGATTAAAAAGTTTTGTTTTTTTCATTGATAATCAGAATGATAATTAGCTGCTCATCTCAAATGCAGTTGATTTGCTCGCAGGCTGCTGTGACTCATACATCTCACAAATTGACAAAGTGAATCTCACAGTTTTTACCAAACCACCTCAGAGTGAGACCTTTAGACGTCACTCTGCCCCCCCCCCCCCCCCCCCCCACACACACGCCCTGTGTCAACTCATGAAACGCAAACCTCAGCAGATCATGCGTTGTGTGTCATTCTAATCTACATGTATCAGTAACAATAACCGTGTCAGAAGATGACATAAGCAGCTTATCCAGACAGATTGCATTATTGCTCTGCCTCCCTGTGTCCTCGCCCGGATCTGAAGAGCCACTAAACGCACGCCGTGAGAATCCGCGGTGTCTCAAATATGTCGTAATATTTTATAGTGTCTTTTGCCAATAGAACTTATTAAATTTTTGTACTGCAATGACGGTATATTGCTTTGATAGAGGAGGAAAGTGCACTTGTTGCTTTTATAGTCTCATCCTCGGGAGCAGAGGGTGTTTTGGTGCACGTCTGTGAATCCTAAAAACCTGTGGAAAAAACAATCCTCCATGGGCGCAGGGCAATTATTGTTCCCTACCCTGAATATTCAGAAACTCTGTCTAATTATGCACTCGATTGCTGTGGCCTTAACGTTCGCCCCGGTACCTCGTCTGGCTCGGCAATCTACGAGGCATCTGATGAAAGCAGCGCTCCATGATGCAATCAAAGAGCAAGGCTCATTTCAGAAGTAGTTCAAACAAGAGAGGGAAAACTCGGCATGTTCAGCGGGCTGGTTCAGGGCAAAACTGAGAAAAGTGATTCACAACACACTCACAATTCATCTAGTTACTCTTGCATTGCGGCGCGCAATAATTGCAGCGATAAAATGACCACAGCTAATAATCTTTAAGCAAGCATGAGGACATAATGAGGAGGAGGAAAACAGGGGGAACGGCTCTGATACGTGGGGGGGGGGGAAGGAAGTCGACCGCCTCCGCCGTGAAGTCGCAGCCGAACAAGGAGTCCGCTCGCTGCTGTGAATTAAAACCGGGACATTTTTTTAATCAATAAACACTTTATGTGCAGTTTTGCAAGCGTGGTGATGTTTATGTTCTTTTCTCCGGCCACTTTTCAATAACATCATAATGAGCAATTTCAGCAATTCGTAGATTAGTCTTGTTGTGTTAGCTGATGGTATCTTTCTTATAAGCACAGTGCATTAAAACATTATTTTAGTTTTAGGGATATACATGAAATACTTTTCATTAGCAGCTTAATTTATTCTTCTGGCTTTTGAAAGAAGCTGTTTTGTATCTGGACTGGTTTCCTCTGCGGTAATGACGAGCTCTTTGTACATAGTCGTGGTTTTTATTCCCGTTTACGAAGCTACGTTCAAAAGACGCAGAACATTTAACTCAGTAAACTGTTTTAAATAGTTCCATCACAAAAACTAAAACCTTTTCGGTGGAGGTAAGAATATGAATTTGGAGAAAGCTGATATGAAACTCAACAACCTCAACCAAACGCATGTATTTAGCATCGTTAGCTAAATGAATAAGCCCACAGTTAGGTGAGTGCAATCCAAAAACGTATATATATATTCTATTTATTGCCAGAGTATTAATTGTAATCGTTATTTAGCAGAAATGCAGATAAGCTCACCCACACAACTCTAAGTTACTGAAGTTCTTTATAAGACTTTGACTTCTTGTACATTCAGCTGATGCAGAACATGATCGTCTCTCTGGAGCCAAAACCAAGTTGTTCATCTCCTTTTTAGTTATTTTTTGGTCTCCACCGTGTCCTGGGGGGGGGGGGGGGGGGGGGGGAATCCAGCTCCTGCTTGGCTGTGCAGGTCGTACACGTTTGGTTTTTATTGGAGCTGCTGGGGAAAAAAAACTGGTCTGGGAGGATGGAGCTTGAGCCTAAAAGTAAATAATCTGTGTGATTAAACAAAAAGATGCTAAAACACCCTTGTTATTGGCTCATGGCCACCAAGGAACCCTTTGTATCACATGGAGTCAAATTTTACATTTTAATTAATTTGATTAGAAGCCCCTATGATGCACCGCACAGCCTCCACTGTCTATTCATAAACACAGAGTCAACAAAGCCGCGTACTAAAGTTCATTTCCAGCCTCAGCACCCCGTTCTCCCTGGTCCTCGTTGTGTTATTGATATCCATCGTGTCCTTTTGTGTATCGCTTCATAACGATGTGAGCGGCCGGGCCGAGTCGTGACCTTCACATATCTTCAGTGTTTACAGCCGGCGCCGCCTCACCCCCGGTGTTAAACGCGCTATTCCTCGGTCGCGTACATAATCAGAGCCGTGTTTATACAGACAGAGTTCATACAGTATCTGGGTGAGAGAGAACCTGAATGGAGGTCTGCGATGGAGGGATAAGTCTACTGCTGTGATCTGACTCCCTCTCTCCGTTGAATAAAAGATCCACAACAGAGGGGCTGGGGAGGGCTTGTTGGATGGGGGGGGGGGGGGGGGGGATCTATTATTGAATTGGGTGGTGGATGAAGAGATGGAGAGGCGGAGTCCCAAAAGAAGGTAAAGGGAGTGGTGCAGTGTTGGTTTGCCTTGTCTGTTTGTGTGTGTGTATCTTTCTCCTCTGTATCCGCCTCATTTTGTGTGCGTGTGTGTGTGTTGTGTGTTATCGGTTTGAGCGACATGCTGTGTTTCTATGTGGAGGTGCATGTCTGAGTGAATGTGTGTGTGTCCGTGTTATAGAGGCTCGGAGTTGCAGAGGTATCTCTCGGCGCTTCTTTCGGAGAGGGGTTGTTTTGAAAGGAGGAGCGTGGGGGTGGTGGTGGGGGGGTCGGAGGAGGAGGGGCGGGGGGGGGGGGGGGTACGCCGGAGCTGCTTTACAGAGAGATGGATAGGATGGTTTTGAAGGTGCCGAGCGGTGATTGGCAGGCGGGAGGATGCGGCCCTGGCTCAGCTGCAGCGCGGAGATGTCGGCTGCGGCTGATTGACAGTCGAGCCGAGCCTGGGAACCGCGGCCACAAAGAGAGAGAGAGGCAGGAAGGAGGACGAGACGGAGAGAGAGGAGAGAAATTATAGATTTAAACCCCTGGAAAAAAAAAAATATATATATGTAGCCTTATAACTATTCTGCTGCTGGTGGATAGTTCCACACTGCCATCTATTGTGAACTGTGCTGGTGGCATTCGAACATTTTTTCTACTTCTCCCGGTTGTCAGTGTGCTAATGAGGCTTCTACCTGTTTAACCTGGAGTGGGGGAAAGAGGGAAGTGGTGGGAGGAGGAGTGCAGAGGGATGGAGAGACGACAGAGAAACAATGAGTGCAGAGAAAAGCGTGATTCAGTCTTTATGAGCAGGTACAATAATTCAAACACTTGAATAACAAACATGTGATGCAGACAACAGGGCCGCTTCTCGACAGTTTAAAAGCCCAAGGTAGCAATTAATGTTCAATCTGATTATTTATATCCCCTTAATTGATTTTTGTTTAATGAGAAAAATAGTTCCCAGAGCCAAACGGGATAACTTCAAACCAAAAACCAACTAAATATTCAAAGTTGTGCTTATCAAACAAACTGAAATAATCATCAAAACTGTTCTTTATTATTTTCTATCAATAACTAATTGATTGATTGTTGCAGGACTCTTGTTTAAGGAGATGATATTCAACTGTCTATAAGCAGTAGATGGAAATCCTCTTTAATAAGGGAACATGAGTCCGTGAGGCCGTGTCAGGTGTTGACTTCATGAATCTGCATTTTGCTCGATGTGTTCCTCTGTGTCTCCGTCCCTGTGTTGTGTTCCTCTGTGTCTCCGTCCCTGTGTTGTGTTCCTCTGTGTCTCCGTCCCTGTGTTGTGTTCCTCTGTGTCTCCGTCCCTGTGTTGTGTTCCTCTGTGTCTCCGTCTCTGTGTTGTGTTCCTCTGTGTCTCCGTCCCTGTGTTGTGTTCCTCTGTGTCTCCGTCCCTGTGTTGTGTTCCTCTGTGTCTCCGTCTCTGTGTTGTGTTCCTCTGTGTCTCCGTCCCTGTGTTGTGTTCCTCTGTGTCTCCGTCCCTGTGTTGTGTTCCTCTGTGTCTCCGTCCCTGTGTTGTGTTCCTCTGTGTCTCCGTCTCTGTGTTGTGGAACTCTTTGTCTCTGTCCCTGTGTTGTGTTCCTCTGTGTCTCCGTCCCTGTGTTGTGTTCCTCTGTGTCTCCGTCCCTGTGTTGTGTTCCTCTGTGTCTCCGTCCCTGTGTTGTGGAACCCGTCTCTCCCGCCCCGGATGCAGCCGGCGTCTGAGCGACGGCCCCGTGGTCAGACCCAGCTTCGTGAAACCGACCTGATGAGGCTGTTTGACAGTCTGAGGCCCTCGTTTCGTTCTGTGCTAACACAAGAAAGTCTTTGTCTGTCTGTCAGTGAGTTTTGACCTCGAGGTCCACACAGGACTTTTTTTTTCTATTCCTCAAACCGCCGCCCGCCCGCTTGGTAGGCTGTCCGACCATTACTGCTGCTCCCGCGGCTCCGCGCTGCCGCTCCTGTCGGCTGCTGCAGATATTCCGAACACTCCCACTCGCTGCGATGCTTCCCCTCTGAAACCATGTCTGCTCCATTTTGAAGGAAAAATAAAACACACGTAGCCGCATAGACTGATCCTGTTCTCAATCTGAAGAAATACAATTCATCAACTATTTAAACAAAAGACACTTTTAGAAGCCTGCGTTGAAATAAGAGGCAATTCATGTTTTTTTTTTAACGTTTAAGCAAAAGACTGATTCCTGGTGTAAAGAAATAAAAGTTGCATCTTGTCCTTTGTCCTTTGCTGCTTTATTGTATGTTGTTTCAAATATCAACAGATACACAGAAGACGCTGGACTGTTCAATGTCAGAGAAGTGACCTTGTGTAGAGAAGTGACCTTGTGTAGAGAAGTGCACAGTGAGTCTGAGGAGAGAGAGCTGATGGGTCTGATCACTGAGCCACAGTGAAAATCTAAACTCAAGCTCAAACTTTATCTGATCTTTCATTGTGTGGCTCAGGTGTTGAAGCGGGACGGGCACTGTTTCCTGTGGTCGGTGGTTCGATACCTGGCTCCCGTGAACTGGGCATGATGATTTGTTTTAAATATTATTGTCCGGTGTCAAAATGTGCTTATCGTGCACAGGAAACCACAGGTTGATATGAAACAGAACCAGAGAGCAGTGCTTACATTCCCAGACAATATTAAAAAAATCCCAAAACAAAGAATATCAGCTTCTCTCAGATTTCACTCTCTCACACAGACCTTCAAACCACATGGAAAAAAAACTTCAAGCAGCGAAGTCAGAAGAGTTTAACATTTAACTTTTCAAAGGTTTCCAACTATTTCTGTCTTTAGAGACACACAGAGGAAGTTTTATACTAAGAGAAAAAAAAGTTCACTTCTTATGACTCAATCTGCTGAAGCTTCACATTAACTTGTGCTTTCATTACATCTAAAACTTTCTAACTACCACATCGTCCTGATGATATTCAAGACACAGATATTAGAGTTAAAGTTGCGCTAAAAGTAAAGTTTCCTTCTCCGTCTTGTCGAGAGTTGTGGTGATTTCTGAGTGATGCAGATGGAAGCGTCTAATTCTAAAGGCTCCAACAACCATTAGAAAAAGTCACTTGATCGTGTCTGTAGCTGACAACCTCCTATCACGTCCCATTAATGTAAAGGGAGGACAGGAGGAAAAAGACGTGTCCCTGCCACATGTATTTATCCATATACTTTCTCATTTTACTGCTTGTTACATATAGAAGAAACTTTTAAAACAGATAGTTCCTGTACTTTAAAACAATGGCTGCACCTTCACTGCTACAGCAACGTCCCAATCAAACATTTTAAGTGCATCCATCATCAATAATTTATTTATTTTAATTGTTTAATTTCTTGTTCAGTACATTAGACATCTTAGGATGATTAATATTTTAAAAGATTCACTTCCCCTTTATGAAAGCGTTTAAAAAAAATCTTTCCGGCTGCGAGTTCAGAGCCAACTCCCCCCCCCCCCCCCCCCGTCACTTCACTTGAACTGAGTAATTTTCTGCTCATTGAGTGTTTTCAGACAAAGTGCAGACAACGGAGGAACGCGAAGGACAAATAACAATAATACAAAACGTTACATAAAAGAACAGACGTCTTCTTTTCTACGAGATATAATCAGTTTGTTTACATGTTTGTTAACTTGACTGAGGAGAATGTTGGGAAGCAGCACATTGAAGCTTCCTCGCCTCTACATTTATCTGGAAGGGACGTGAACCCGACCTAGTTTCTATAGCAGTAATATCCAGGAGGACCTTTCCTTATTGGGATTATGGGCATGACAGGGAAGCAGTGAGCTATGATGTTTAGCCGCTGGCAGGAGGGCCCATAATTTACCATAAAAAATCTCCTATTAAGGGTTCAGGACTTTTTTTCTCTCTCACAAGATGGATGAAACTTTTCTTCGTTGTCAGTGGATCATTTCAAAAGTACAAAGAAAATTAGCAAGAAAAAGAAGTGAATATACAATTCAACTGCTTTTCTTCACAGGGTCGTGTCAATGCCTGTTTTCACGGGTCAGACTCCAAACTGACACCGACCAGACTTTATGTAGCACATGATCTGTGTGGAGGGAGCTAGAGCCCGACCCGTGATATGAGCCTTCAGCTGACATATTGGTATCTGGGTTTATGTTTTCATTTTACAGTTAAAAAATCACGTTCTTAATTGAAGTTCTATATCTTTAGTTTACATAATGGTTTATTTTTATTCATAGTTATTTGACTTTATGGTTAAACTGTAACATATCAAGCATCCATTAAATGTTATTTATCATCAGGGATTGATAACGACATCTTTGGAATCATTGCCAATTTATTAAAATATCTATAACTATAAATTGTCATGTAGCCTAGATTAATCGAACACTTTTAATTAGAAGGTTAAGTGTTAATACTACAGATGCAGTATTTCCCATTTGTCCATTGCGTGTTGCCAGTAACTTTATCTTTACAGTTTGAATTTGTACTTATTTAAAAAGTGCCCATTTGTACTTATTTAAATTTATATGACAATTCATATGTGTTGCAACTCCTCCAGTTTCACTCGCTCTTTAGTTTTGGAATACGTTCACATTTCTGAGCACATTTTTAATGCGTCTGCAACATAAATATGCTAATGCGTGTGGAGGCAGGTGTGTAGCCGGGCTGCTGGGTGGTTTGCGATGCTGCATTGTGTTACTGTGTATTGTTGAGACCACATGCTGGCTGGTGTGGGTCATTCGGTGTCTCTGTTCATGGTATTAAACAACCACGGAGAGCAATTATGCAGCAGGAACCCTGTGATTCCTTCCTTTCTCTACAGTTGCAGGGATGTTATGCTGCTGACTCGCAGTAAAGGGCTGAAAGATAGTCTCGGGGAGTGTGGCCCCTATACAGCACCAAGCAGAGCGGAGGAAAATAGCTGTGCTTTTTTTATTGGAACCGTTTTAATCACCTCTAAATAACTGGTAGCGGAAGCAGGACCTATAGGCAGGCAGGGAAAACCCCCAGCACCACCAGCCCAGTTCACACGGCTCCTACATTCTGCGTTATTAGCAGGAATAAGACGCTGCGGAGAGTCGGGTTGGTTTCCAGGTGGCCTGCATCAGGGTGGGAACCCTTTTTCGAGCAGCTAACAGGAAGGGGGAACAGCTATCACAGGGCACCAGCTGTCAGTGAGGATGGGCAGGTCCGCCGACTTCCTGTTTCTCAACACTCTGGGCGCCCTCCTGTTTCTCAACACTCTGGGCGCCCCGGAGCAAAACAAAACCAGCTTCACATTCCAGTCCGAGAAACAATAGATGCCGCAAACATCCCTCCTCTGATCATATCGTGTTCTCTCCCTCCGTCCTTTCCTTCTTTCTCCATCTCTTCCTCTCGCCCGGCTTCTGCACTGAATTCTTCCCTCTTATCATCTCCCCTCTCCTCTGTTTCCTTCTTCTTCAACCTTCTTCCTCTACCTTATTCTATGTCTTCATCCTCTTCCTTATTCCCATCGTCTTTCTGTACCTTCACCTCCTTCTTCTGCTGCCTTTCTGCTGGTACCCTCCTCCTCCTCTTCCTCTTTTACTGCAGGTTTAGTATGTAACCTTGCATGATAAAATGCACAGGGTTTTGAGTGCCGGTTAAGCTTCTATCAGACATGCACTGAACTCCGGAGAAGCTCCAAACATTCAGGAGATCCTCCGCAGGATTCACCACGAGCAAGTGGGGGTGTCGATGACGCTTCTGACACCAGACTGACGCAGACAATTAAAAACACAAATGTCTGAAAACAGCCATAGATTGTAAATGCAGTCAGGAATTTCAATTCAATTTGAACTGCCTTCAGGAAAAATGGAAATAAAAGGTAAACATATAAAGTTTCTGCAAAAGTCACAATTTTGAATATTTTAAAATCTGTGTCGCACTTTTTTTGGGGTGGTAAAATAACATTTGTGTTCTTGGCATTTGAGAAACGAATATTGCAGAAAAATATTCAGACTCCGGAAATAGTTTAACCTTGAATAAGTTTCCAAATCACTGTGCACGCACATTTTGTAACCTATGAATTAAACATGAAATTACATCTAAAGGGTCCAGGGACAGTCCCCCCCCCCCCCCCATTGAGCTCTCTTACTCTACACATCTACGATTTGTTTTGCTGAGAGGGAACTTGTGAATGTTCATGAAAAAATGAAGAGTGAAGTGCAACACGAGCTTTTAACAGTGGAACATCACGGAGAGGTCAACAAAATGGGTCTGAGCGAGCGAGAGAGAGAGTGAGAGAGAAAGTTTGATTAATAATGAATAGAGTTTTCATCCACACGCTGGAGAGTAGAAGAAGAATTCCACCTGGGAGAAAAACTGTCTCACACACACACACAGACACACTAACACATATACATACACACTGTGGAACTGAGATACTCAAGTCGATACACAACACGCAAACACAGCAAACCAGTGAAAGAAGCGCACACATATTCAACTGCAAACACACACACACACACACACACACACACAGAGCACACATCTGGACTCAAAAACAAAGAAGACGTAGCCAATAGGTTGGTGTGTGTATCAAACGCACACATACACACACAGACACATGCACACACAGTTATGCACGTTCATAATGCAGAGTTATTGACACATGGAGAAATCCATATTTATATATAATACAGTGTGGTGGAGGCCCATCAGTCTCCATAGTCTATGAAAGGGTCTGCACAGCTTTACTTAAGGTATTAAATGTTTATGTGGCACTTTTTCATCCCTCAGTAACCTTTCTTTCCACACACACACACACACACACACGCACACAACACACGCAGACACACACACACAATGGCGGTAGCAGCGTCCCAAATCAGATGGGAAGTTCAGAAAGTCAAGATGAAAAAAATCCCTTTTTTCATCTTGTTTCCTCCATTTGTATCTACAGCATCTTTTTTGATAAGATAAGGCACAAGAATTACAAGATTATTTTCCTCATATTGCCATTATTGTGATATACACGCATATTTTTGCAAGTGTCTCCTCCTCTATTCAAACTTCAAACACAGTGACGATGAATTATGTTCTCATGCAGCCATCGACATGTCGTATAGAGAAATAGATGCAGACTGTAGAAATGCCTGAAACCTGTAATCTCTCAAACGACCACCAGTTTCTATAGAAGTCTGAGAGTTATTATATTGTTTATGAAGTGAGTAAACATGTTCATTATGTAGTTAATGGTCTCAAACTCTCATGGTTTGATGCTGAAACAGGAGGTGTAGTGTTCTTCCACTTAAAAACCCCTCAACATACTTTTCATTACAAGTATTAGACAAAGTGAATCTCTGCCTCTCGCCTTGTTTCATTTGAAACGTGTGTTAAAGGCTCTGAAGGTTGATTCAGAACCTGCGTGTGGAAGTGTCCTTGAGCCGAACACTGAGCCCCTCCTCCGTGTAGATGTGCCTGTGAATGGATGAATGGGACGTGAAGCGCTTTGAGTCGATCGATAGACCAAAGAGAAACACGCTGTAGAAATGAAGTCCATTTACAATTTTTGTTTTGTGAGCCAAGGTGACAGATTCAGTTCCTTTATAAATCAACACAGCTTCAAAACAGACGGTTTATTTTCACATCCTCGCAAGTATCGTTCTAATTCAGATACATTTTTTTTTTTTTTGAAAAATATGTACAGTAATAACATTCATCCATATTTACTTATCACCTACTTATACACATAATGATGCTTAATAAATATTTCCTCATATATCCGTAGATGTATATCTCGTCACATACATTTTTTATAAAATGCTATTATTGGTTTCTACATTGAGGTTTCTATATTATTTCTTTAACTGAGAGATAATAAAAAAAGATGTTGTTTGAAAGATAAGTTAATATTTAAGGGGAGAATTATTCGTGGCAACTCATAACTAAGGACTAGATGATTTTAAGTTATTGTTTATTAGTTTGAATATATTTTGTATTTCTTCTCATGCCACGTCTCCCCTGTTTACAATCTGATTTGGGCCTTTTTACGTATAGTTTCTATTTGACATGTTGTTTTTCGGGATTGTTGAAGTTATGTATGTTGCTTTGTCTGGACTGGAATTCATGCTTTCATATTGTTTATCATCAGATGTTTGATGGATTGCTTGTGAGAAACGATCCATCGAATTTCTGCCACAGCTCAGTCATTCACTCTTTGACTTTCTTAATGTCGCACTCCGTTGTTTTAAATTCAGTTTGAGACTTTGTAATCTGTGCTGTTTCGGGAGATGAGGCTGTGACTCACTGTGTTCAGGTTGTTTTCTTTTGTCCAAATTACTAATATTGTCGTTTGTGTTTCCCTGTTTATGAACTGTGGATCATTTGTTTCTGTACAGACTGACTGGGTTTCTCTGGTGGTGAATCGATGCTCTGCACAGCAGCTCTGCATTAAAAGCGTTTTTCCAATTTGAGGTGGAAAAAAGCAGATGAACAAAATTCGGCAGACAATGAATTGAGGTTGAATCTTCCCATGTGTTGCATACGTCTTTCAGCTCTTTATATGAAACCGTCGGGGGTCAGAGGTCGTCAGATGAGTAGGCTGATCTTTAGGGCCACGTGTTTCCATGTGTTTCCCCTAACAGGGTGCTATGGGGCCATGTTTTCGCTCAGAGGACGCCACATTCAGCCTCCTGCCATTAGTCACATGGCTGCAAGTCCCCATGTCACCAGAATTGATTCATTCTATGTTCAGGATCAACGCCACCCCAAGATCCTTAAAGAATTGGAAACATTACCTCTTTGTTTTTCATCTTACACCCGGAAGTTTGTCAGACATTAAACAAAATCGTGCACAAAATGAACTCTCCAGAGGCTGAATACGTGAAGAAACTCTGGGAATAAACCCCCCCACGTGCTTCCTAACAAACAAATTCATCCTGTGTGCATTTGCTTCCTCGACTTCCAGGAATCCCCCCCCCCCCCCCCTCCTGTAGGTGAGCTGCTGAGAGCCTGGCACATATCAGTGTCTCCCTTTAGATCAGGACTCGATTATCAGAGGCCAAACGGTGCGAAGCGATGCTCATTACCAATAATTCCGGCTCACCGGGAGTCAGAGACACACAATGGCTGTGCGTGTGTGTGTGTGTGTTGTGCGTGAGTGTGTTAATTGTGTCTTTGAGGATCCTAGATCAAGTGGATATCGTCGGGTCGAGCTCCGAACATCCTGCAGCAGTGTGATGCTTTCTCAGTTCTGTTCTTCAATATGTGTGATTGGATTTTGACTCGACTTATTGGAGAAATGATGAGTCTCACCTCTGAGTTGTGGTATTTCTTTTTACGGTGTGTTTGGTGGTGCTGGTGGAGGAGGACGGGGGGGGGGGGGGGGGGTCGTCTTTGTCTCTCCCCCCCTCTGCATGTTGTGTCTTCCCTGTGGAGCTGCGCCCTGGGGGTTGGTGCGACTGGGGGTGCAGGCGGGTTTTGAATTATGGATGGAGGTGAAGAGGGGATGAGGGCTGGCCTCGAAGGGACATACCCCCCCCCCCCCCCCCCCCCTCGACCCCCCAACTCTTCCCACCCCCCCTCAGTCAACCCTCCCCCCATCCTCCCCCTTCCCCTTCCCTCAGGCTCCCTCCTCCTCTGCCTAAACAGTCGCCATCCACGCGTGGCGTGAGGTTGGATGAGGGTGAGTGGAGACGTGTCTCTCTCCCTCGCTCCCCCTGACTTTCTGCTTTGCCGTTTTTCTTTCCCTCTTGTTACACTCTCGCCCTTATCTCCCCCTCTCCCCCTGCCCCCCACCCCCCTCCCAGATTTCCGCCTGGGAAAGTCAAAATGATAGAGGTCCATTCAGGTGAGACTGGTCTGCAGATCCTCAGAGGACAAGACAAAGACATACAGCGGTGGGATTTTATTGCACTGTGATTTAACCAGCAGTAATCAGCTGCTGGTCAAACTGCTTCTGAACGCTGAGTGATTTGCTGAATCTCCTTTAAAACCTGGATAACAGGATGTTTGACCAACACATATTTGATGTTCTATTAAGATGATGGTTTAAAATTAAATCATCAAAATAACAAAGAAAAATGTACTAAATATTTTTATATAAGTAAAAAATTGTTTTTTATTCTATGAACTATTGATAGCAAATAAGTTCTCAACAATGTAGTGATTGTTTTTCCTGAGATATTTTTCAGCGTTCCTCCTTTATTGACATATTAACATATATAATGGGGAGAGAGAAACGGGAAAGATATACAGTAATGGGCCGAGTGGCGCCAGCTAGTTCACCTGGAAGCACCATGTGCCGGCTATAACATTGTGAATTATTAACAAAATATTTAGAAAAACATTTATGCAAAGTTGAAAAATCATTTTGAATGTGCCATATCTGTAAAATATTCACTAATATATATGTATTTATGTTATATTCCCTGTATGTGGTCTTGTTTGAGCAGCTGCTGATGGTCAAGGGCAGGTTGTGTTCACAGTTAAAGATTTACCAAACCAACAGTGACTTGAGGCACATGTCAGGTTGGGTTTACTCTTAGTTATCAACTATAATCTTGAGCTTTTAACGGAATTGCTGCAAAATTAAATCAATAAAATGGAATCACAAGATACAAATGTTATTTTTTTTCTTATATCAAGTGTTATACAGGCTTCTTCTTGTGGGTTAATCCAGCAACTGTCCAAATAAACACGGGTTAATTTCAGTATCGATGCTGAGTCACGATTGCCCTGACTCTGCTGCTCGGAGGGAACTGGAATATAAATGATGATACAGACGCTGTGGGAGAACGTATGCAGAGGATTTACTGCTCTGATTCAGCACATCATCTCTCCGTCATATACTGTAGTTTGGTCAAGCTCTGACCCGCGTGGCCCTGTCTCCTGCTTGTTAAAATATTGATGGTGTTGAAATCAAACCAAAAGTTGCTCTGGGACTGTGATGATGCAGCATAAACCTGCTCCCGATTCTCCTCCTCTTTCATATCGAGGCTTTCGGAAACGAGTCTGTGCTCGAATATCGCAGTTTGAGTGACAATAACCTGGATAACAGGGGACCTCTTAAAGTCCGGTCTCGCACAGTATTAAAGGAGGTGGGCTGCTCGCTTTGCCACCCGGCCGCAGCCCGCGCTCCGAGAGGTAATTTTGCACAGTGGTTTCCAGCATCTGAAACGTAGCAGCGTCTTAATGACGTGTTTCGGCTCTTGTGCTTGGACAAGTGTGCAAAAGGTTTTTTTTATTAAATCTATTATTGTTTTTCATTGCAGGGGCAGTGGTGGTGGGGGGGTGGGTTACCTCGCATAAGTAGAAAACAGCAACCCCCCCCAAAAACGACAGGAAATAGAGAGAGAGAGGGAGAGGGAGAGAGTCAGGGAGAGAGAGAGGGAGAGGGAGAGATTGAATTAAAGTTTTATGACTGATGAATATTTCATGTTCTGGGCAGTGATTCCCACATTCTGGTGTGTGTTTGTGCAAGTGTGTGTGTCTGTGTGTGTGTGTGTGTGTGCACTTATACGCACAGGCTCCAGTATATGTGTAAGTCCTTCCTGTAGAATATATGCAGGCTCTTTTTAACCCGTTCTCTTCTGGGTGAGGACAGGAGATCTACTGTAAAGTGTTTGTTGTCAACATGTAAACTCACACTGGACTTAAAGGACGTTAAAGGAGAGGATCAGGTTTCAGACTGAATACAACATCCACCATGTTGTTGGCCATATTGACTCTGAGGGGGTCTCTGGCTCCTGTTCCCCTTTTCCCTACTGTCCACACTGCTCCAGCATGGATATGGTAAATGGTCTGTATTCATATGAAGTGCTTTACAGTACAGTGCGTATAGGGGAAGCACTTTTTCTATGAGGGGCAATTCGGGGGTTCAGTATCTTGCACAAGGACACATTAGGCGTGCAGATGACAACCCGCTCTGCCCCCTCAGCCGCTCCGACACATCTCAAATGACTAAATCCACAGTCTCTCTTGTGCTCAGACAAAACAAGGACACACGTCATCACCCTGAGTCGACTGAATCAACTGGGTTTCATCGTTTCATCGTTCTGATAAAACACAAGCACCCACCGACCTGATCTGGACAAGGAAATACTTTACAGTTCAGAAATATGTTCTTAAATATCCGTGACTTTTAAAGATAACCTCCTCATGTTGCCAAAGCTTAATTGATGGTTGACATAAGGTTAGATTTTTAGAATCCTTCAACAGAAACCTACAGCTGCTGCTTCACACAGCACTGAAGGGCTGTGTTGTTAAGATGCAACAGTTGCTCAGTTAACTCATTAATTAATAAACAGCTCTGTTGAGAATCCAGCTGGTTTCTTGAAGTTGTGATATACTTTAGCTCCACACCATGACTGAACAACTTTCTGAATATCATCTTCCTCTTTAAATAATTTGTACCAGTATCAGAAGCTTGTCGGAGTGAACACAAGAAGCTGAAGCTGACCAATCACAGTTCACCGAGTTAGCCTCTCGTCGGCCATAGCTCTGACAGGCTGACGTTTCAGGTGAGCTAGTTGTGAGCTAGTGGCTATAAAAAAAATCTCTTTAGCTGCCATAAACATTAACCTAAAAATGAAGCCAACATATCTTGATTGCCCCCTGGTGGCTCGCTCCAGTATAGTTCATAAACCCTGCCTCCTCCATGTTAATGAAGAGGACGTGGACCAAAACTGAAAAAGGTTAAAGTACATATTTAATTAACCTTTCCCAAAGACGGTTTCTGTCGTTCTGTCAGCTATGAAAACAGACTAAATTTTTGTATGGATGAATAAATATAAGTAGTCTCTCTCTCTCTCTCTCTCTCTCTCTCTCTCTCTCTCTCTCTCTCTCTCCCTCTCTCTCTCTCCCTCTCTCTCTCTCTCTCTCTCTCTATCAGTGAGCAGGACCTTTCCTTGATCGTGTTGTCAGTTTGTTTTCTCGCCAGCCTCTTCCCTGCGTCCTCTGTGAAGCACCGTGCCGTCTCAACAGTTAACTTGAGTTGACTTAATTAGTTTGCCAATGATCTAATACCCCTCCCTGTTGACCCAGTAATGGTGGCTCGTGATGGGTATTTAGATAGAGATATGAGTCGATGAAGACAGACATTTGTTTGCCAAGTACTGCGGGCTGCCTCCCAGATCAATACGTCAGCCTGGTTTTCACCCGTGCATCGCTCCTCGCACCGATCAACAGTAGCTTACACCGAGGGCTAATAATCGATTTCAATAGTATTTTTAGCTTAGCTTATTGATCGCAGCGCATACTGTAGGAGGGAGTGAGCACTGGTTTGTACACACGTCACAGGTTGGGGGGAAAAAAGAGAAATCAATATTACCTATCTGAGGTTTATCTCCTCGTGTGTGCAGGTCCCAGAATCTGTTTGCTTTATCCGAACCCTGTGTTTGGGTTATGAGGCGGGTGGACGTGGAGGGACGCAGTTGGTTCGTTAAGGTAGAACAGGTCACTCGTTTTTAAAAACGCTTGGAACTGGATTCACCTGGGAGACGGCTGAATGGCTTGAAATGAAAAAACCAAAGGACGAAGAACGTCCCCTGAGGGACAACACGAGACGGTGAAATGTTCAGATCCCAAATGTCTCCTCATGTTCGCTCTGTCTTCAGCAGACATGACATCACTTGTTTTTACAACATAATGCTACGTACAAAACATCATCATAACTTAACATAACACGACACAAAGTAGGGTTATTATGGGAAAAAGATATCATCTCTGGAGAACAGTTGTTTTAACTGTTTAATTATTAATTATAATTACTTTTTTTATCTCTTATTTTATGTCCCAAGGTAATAACTGTAATGTGAGTGTTTCTTTTCTTTCCTGTTTGAGGATACAATCAAATTACCATCAGCTTTGTTAAATGTATTAACAAAACAGATATTGAATCTTTTAGGATAAATATTATGGATTTATTTACTAAAAACAATGCATTTTAATGTCTGGCTTCCTAAGCATCTTTCTTTTAAATATTGAATTTATTAATTGTTGATTATTTCACTATAATATAAATGTAACGTGAATGTATATTATAGTATAAGAGTTGTTTTACACAGGTTATAACTGAAGAAAGATGAGGAAACCCTAAAAAAATTGAAGATATATTTATTTCATTAAAAGCAGCACAAACATTTTTATGAGTTTACTTTACGACAATATTTGAGTTTAGAGGATTATTTTTAGCCAATTTGATTAAATATCTTGAATTATGTTCAAATTCACTGAATTAACCAAAAACAATCGCTCAAATTTGCTTTTAAACTTGTTTCCTTCCCAGAAAACATGTTATATCTACGTATATACGATACAAACTGTTACACATATTAAATACATATATTAGAAGTTTATCAATATCATCCATTTATCATTCAAATAATTGAATTGAGACTGTGTCCACATGAAGAACTACTGCCCCACTCTTAGCAACGTGAGCACCTTGATTTGTTTCCCATGGAGCTCCACAGGGAATTGAGTCCCTCCCA